>NW_027437712.1:0-159226 GCF_965140245.1 Athene noctua
TCTGAGAAAAAGCAAGCACGGAGGACGAGAACCGCTTTTGCCCTGCGTAGCGTTCCGGGCAGCGGGTAGAACCAGGCAGAGAATTCCCGGCTAGCAGCTTCCCTGTGGCGGGGAAGTGCAAACGTACACGTTTTCGGCCGAAAACGCGTTTTCCGGCGAAAACGCACACCACGGCTCTTTCTGAGAAAAAGCAAGCACGGAGGACGAGAACCGCTTTTGCCCTGCGTAGCGTTCCGGGCAGCGGGTAGAACCAGGCAGAGAATTCCCGGCTAGCAGCTTCCCTGTGGCGGGGAAGTGCAAACGTACACGTTTTCGGCCGAAAACGCGTTTTCCGGCGAAAACGAACACCACGGCTCTTTCTGAGAAAAAGCAAGCACGGAGGACGAGAACCACTTTTGCCCTGCGTAGCGTTCCGGGCAGCGGGTAGAACCAGGCAGAGAATTCCCGGCTAGCAGCTTCCCTGTGGCGGGGAAGTGCAAACGTACACGTTTTCGGCCGAAAACGCGTTTTCCGGCGAAAACGCACACCACGGCTCTTTCTGAGAAAAAGCAAGCACGGAGGACGAGAACCGCTTTTGCCCTGCGTAGCGTTCCGGGCAGCGGGTAGAACCAGGCAGAGAATTCCCGGCTAGCAGCTTCCCTGTGGCGGGGAAGTGCAAACGTACACGTTTTCGGCCGAAAAAGCGTTTTCCGGCGAAAACGCACACCACGGCTCTTTCTGAGCAAAAGCAAGCACGGAGGACGAGAACCGCTTTTGCCCTGCGTAGCGTTCCGGGCAGCGGGTAGAACCAGGCAGAGAATTCCCGGCTAGCAGCTTCCCTGTGGCGGGGAAGTGCAAACGTACACGTTTTCGGCCGAAAACGCGTTTTCCGGCGAAAAGGCACACCACGGCTCTTTCTGAGAAAAAGCAAGCACGGAGGACGAGAACCGCTTTTGCCCTGCGTAGCGTTCCGGGCAGCGGGTAGAACCAGGCGGAGAATTCCCGGCTAGCAGCTTCCCTGTGGCGGGGAAGTGCAAACGTACACGTTTTCGGCCGAAAACGCGTTTTCAGGGGAAAAAGCACACCACGGCTCTTTCTGAGAAAAAGCAAGCACGGAGGACGAGAACCGCTTTTGCCCTGTGTAGCGTTCCGGGCAGCGGGTAGAACCAGGCAGAGAATTCCCGGCTAGCAGCTTCCCTGTGGCGGGGAAGTGCAAACGTACACGTTTTCGGCCGAAAACGCGTTTTCTGGCGAAAAAGCACACCACGGCTCTTTCTGAGAAAAAGCAAGCACGGAGGACGAGAACCGCTTTTGCCCTGCGTAGCGTTCCGGGCAGCGGGTAGAACCAGGCAGAGAATTCCCGGCTAGCAGCTTCCCTGTGGCGGGGAAGTGCAAACGTACACGTTTTCCGGCCGAAAATGCGTTTTCCGGCGAAAACGCACACCACGGCTCTTTCTGAGAAAAAGCAAGCACGGAGGACGAGAACCGCTTTTGCCCTGCGTAGCGTTCCGGGCAGCGGGTAGAACCAGGCAGAGAATTCCCGGCTAGCAGCTTCCCTGTGGCGGGGAAGTGCAAACGTACACGTTTTCGGCCGAAAACGCGTTTTCCGGCGAAAACGCACACCACGGCTCTTTCTGAGAAAAAGCAAGCACGGAGGACGAGAACCGCTTTTGCCCTGCGTAGCGTTCCGGGCAGCGGGTAGAACCAGGCAGAGAATTCCCGGCTAGCAGCTTCCCTGTGGCGGGGAAGTGCAAACGTACACGTTTTCGGCCGAAAACGCGTTTTCCGGCGAAAACGCACACCACGGCTCTTTCTGAGAAAAAGCAAGCACGGAGGACGAGAACCGCTTTTGCCCTGCGTAGCGTTCCGGGCAGCGGGTAGAACCAGGCAGAGAATTCCCGGCTAGCAGCTTCCCTGTGGCGGGGAAGTGCAAACGTACACGTTTTCGGCCGAAAACGCGTTTTCCGGCGAAAACGCACACCACGGCTCTTTCTGAGAAAAAGCAAGCACGGAGGACGAGAACCGCTTTTGCCCTGCGTAGCGTTCCGGGCAGCGGGTAGAACCAGGCAGAGAATTCCCGGCTAGCAGCTTCCCTGTGGCGGGGAAGTGCAAACGTACACGTTTTCGGCCGAAAACGCGTTTTCCGGCGAAAACGCACACCACGGCTCTTTCTGAGAAAAAGCAAGCACGGAGGACGAGAACCGCTTTTGCCCTGCGTAGCGTTCCGGGCAGCGGGTAGAACCAGGCAGAGAATTCCCGGCTAGCAGCTTCCCTGTGGCGGGGAAGTGCAAACGTACACGTTTTCGGCCGAAAACGCGTTTTCCGGCGAAAACGCACACCACGGCTCTTTCTGAGAAAAAGCAAGCACGGAGGACGAGAACCGCTTTTGCCCTGCGTAGCGTTCCGGGCAGCGGGTAGAACCAGGCAGAGAATTCCCGGCTAGCAGCTTCCCTGTGGCGGGGAAGTGCAAACGTACACGTTTTCGGCCGAAAACGCGTTTTCCGGCGAAAACGCACACCACGGCTCTTTCTGAGAAAAAGCAAGCACGGAGGACGAGAACCGCTTTTGCCCTGCGTAGCGTTCCGGGCAGCGGGTAGAACCAGGCAGAGAATTCCCGGCTAGCAGCTTCCCTGTGGCGGGGAAGTGCAAACGTACACGTTTTCGGCCGAAAACGCGTTTTCCGGCGAAAACGCACACCACGGCTCTTTCTGAGAAAAAGCAAGCACGGAGGACGAGAACCGCTTTTGCCCTGCGTAGCGTTCCGGGCAGCGGGTAGAACCAGGCAGAGAATTCCCGGCTAGCAGCTTCCCTGTGGCGGGGAAGTGCAAACGTACACGTTTTCGGCCGAAAACGCGTTTTCCGGCGAAAACGCACACCACGGCTCTTTCTGAGAAAAAGCAAGCACGGAGGACGAGAACCGCTTTTGCCCTGCGTAGCGTTCCGGGCAGCGGGTAGAACCAGGCAGAGAATTCCCGGCTAGCAGCTTCCCTGTGGCGGGGAAGTGCAAACGTACACGTTTTCGGCCGAAAACGCGTTTTCCGGCGAAAACGCACACCACGGCTCTTTCTGAGAAAAAGCAAGCACGGAGGACGAGAACCGCTTTTGCCCTGCGTAGCGTTCCGGGCAGCGGGTAGAACCAGGCAGAGAATTCCCGGCTAGCAGCTTCCCTGTGGCGGGGAAGTGCAAACGTACACGTTTTCGGCCGAAAACGCGTTTTCCGGCGAAAACGCACACCACGGCTCTTTCTGAGAAAAAGCAAGCACGGAGGACGAGAACCGCTTTTGCCCTGCGTAGCGTTCCGGGCAGCGGGTAGAACCAGGCAGAGAATTCCCGGCTAGCAGCTTCCCTGTGGCGGGGAAGTGCAAACGTACACGTTTTCGGCCGAAAACGCGTTTTCCGGCGAAAACGCACACCACGGCTCTTTCTGAGAAAAAGCAAGCACGGAGGACGAGAACCGCTTTTGCCCTGCGTAGCGTTCCGGGCAGCGGGTAGAACCAGGCAGAGAATTCCCGGCTAGCAGCTTCCCTGTGGCGGGGAAGTGCAAACGTACACGTTTTCGGCCGAAAACGCGTTTTCCGGCGAAAACGCACACCACGGCTCTTTCTGAGAAAAAGCAAGCACGGAGGACGAGAACCGCTTTTGCCCTGCGTAGCGTTCCGGGCAGCGGGTAGAACCAGGCAGAGAATTCCCGGCTAGCAGCTTCCCTGTGGCGGGGAAGTGCAAACGTACACGTTTTCGGCCGAAAACGCGTTTTCCGGCGAAAACGCACACCACGGCTCTTTCTGAGAAAAAGCAAGCACGGAGGACGAGAACCGCTTTTGCCCTGCGTAGCGTTCCGGGCAGCGGGTAGAACCAGGCAGAGAATTCCCGGCTAGCAGCTTCCCTGTGGCGGGGAAGTGCAAACGTACACGTTTTCGGCCGAAAACGCGTTTTCCGGCGAAAACGCACACCACGGCTCTTTCTGAGAAAAAGCAAGCACGGAGGACGAGAACCGCTTTTGCCCTGCGTAGCGTTCCGGGCAGCGGGTAGAACCAGGCAGAGAATTCCCGGCTAGCAGCTTCCCTGTGGCGGGGAAGTGCAAACGTACACGTTTTCGGCCGAAAACGCGTTTTCCGGCGAAAACGCACACCACGGCTCTTTCTGAGAAAAAGCAAGCACGGAGGACGAGAACCGCTTTTGCCCTGCGTAGCGTTCCGGGCAGCGGGTAGAACCAGGCAGAGAATTCCCGGCTAGCAGCTTCCCTGTGGCGGGGAAGTGCAAACGTACACGTTTTCGGCCGAAAACGCGTTTTCCGGCGAAAACGCACACCACGGCTCTTTCTGAGAAAAAGCAAGCACGGAGGACGAGAACCGCTTTTGCCCTGCGTAGCGTTCCGGGCAGCGGGTAGAACCAGGCAGAGAATTCCCGGCTAGCAGCTTCCCTGTGGCGGGGAAGTGCAAACGTACACGTTTTCGGCCGAAAACGCGTTTTCCGGCGAAAACGCACACCACGGCTCTTTCTGAGAAAAAGCAAGCACGGAGGACGAGAACCGCTTTTGCCCTGCGTAGCGTTCCGGGCAGCGGGTAGAACCAGGCAGAGAATTCCCGGCTAGCAGCTTCCCTGTGGCGGGGAAGTGCAAACGTACACGTTTTCGGCCGAAAACGCGTTTTCCGGCGAAAACGCACACCACGGCTCTTTCTGAGAAAAAGCAAGCACGGAGGACGAGAACCGCTTTTGCCCTGCGTAGCGTTCCGGGCAGCGGGTAGAACCAGGCAGAGAATTCCCGGCTAGCAGCTTCCCTGTGGCGGGGAAGTGCAAACGTACACGTTTTCGGCCGAAAACGCGTTTTCCGGCGAAAACGCACACCACGGCTCTTTCTGAGAAAAAGCAAGCACGGAGGACGAGAACCGCTTTTGCCCTGCGTAGCGTTCCGGGCAGCGGGTAGAACCAGGCAGAGAATTCCCGGCTAGCAGCTTCCCTGTGGCGGGGAAGTGCAAACGTACACGTTTTCGGCCGAAAACGCGTTTTCCGGCGAAAACGCACACCACGGCTCTTTCTGAGAAAAAGCAAGCACGGAGGACGAGAACCGCTTTTGCCCTGCGTAGCGTTCCGGGCAGCGGGTAGAACCAGGCAGAGAATTCCCGGCTAGCAGCTTCCCTGTGGCGGGGAAGTGCAAACGTACACGTTTTCGGCCGAAAACGCGTTTTCCGGCGAAAACGCACACCACGGCTCTTTCTGAGAAAAAGCAAGCACGGAGGACGAGAACCGCTTTTGCCCTGCGTAGCGTTCCGGGCAGCGGGTAGAACCAGGCAGAGAATTCCCGGCTAGCAGCTTCCCTGTGGCGGGGAAGTGCAAACGTACACGTTTTCGGCCGAAAACGCGTTTTCCGGCGAAAACGCACACCACGGCTCTTTCTGAGAAAAAGCAAGCACGGAGGACGAGAACCGCTTTTGCCCTGCGTAGCGTTCCGGGCAGCGGGTAGAACCAGGCAGAGAATTCCCGGCTAGCAGCTTCCCTGTGGCGGGGAAGTGCAAACGTACACGTTTTCGGCCGAAAACGCGTTTTCCGGCGAAAACGCACACCACGGCTCTTTCTGAGAAAAAGCAAGCACGGAGGACGAGAACCGCTTTTGCCCTGCGTAGCGTTCCGGGCAGCGGGTAGAACCAGGCAGAGAATTCCCGGCTAGCAGCTTCCCTGTGGCGGGGAAGTGCAAACGTACACGTTTTCGGCCGAAAACGCGTTTTCCGGCGAAAACGCACACCACGGCTCTTTCTGAGAAAAAGCAAGCACGGAGGACGAGAACCGCTTTTGCCCTGCGTAGCGTTCCGGGCAGCGGGTAGAACCAGGCAGAGAATTCCCGGCTAGCAGCTTCCCTGTGGCGGGGAAGTGCAAACGTACACGTTTTCGGCCGAAAACGCGTTTTCCGGCGAAAACGCACACCACGGCTCTTTCTGAGAAAAAGCAAGCACGGAGGACGAGAACCGCTTTTGCCCTGCGTAGCGTTCCGGGCAGCGGGTAGAACCAGGCAGAGAATTCCCGGCTAGCAGCTTCCCTGTGGCGGGGAAGTGCAAACGTACACGTTTTCGGCCGAAAACGCGTTTTCCGGCGAAAACGCACACCACGGCTCTTTCTGAGAAAAAGCAAGCACGGAGGACGAGAACCGCTTTTGCCCTGCGTAGCGTTCCGGGCAGCGGGTAGAACCAGGCAGAGAATTCCCGGCTAGCAGCTTCCCTGTGGCGGGGAAGTGCAAACGTACACGTTTTCGGCCGAAAACGCGTTTTCCGGCGAAAACGCACACCACGGCTCTTTCTGAGAAAAAGCAAGCACGGAGGACGAGAACCGCTTTTGCCCTGCGTAGCGTTCCGGGCAGCGGGTAGAACCAGGCAGAGAATTCCCGGCTAGCAGCTTCCCTGTGGCGGGGAAGTGCAAACGTACACGTTTTCGGCCGAAAACGCGTTTTCCGGCGAAAACGCACACCACGGCTCTTTCTGAGAAAAAGCAAGCACGGAGGACGAGAACCGCTTTTGCCCTGCGTAGCGTTCCGGGCAGCGGGTAGAACCAGGCAGAGAATTCCCGGCTAGCAGCTTCCCTGTGGCGGGGAAGTGCAAACGTACACGTTTTCGGCCGAAAACGCGTTTTCCGGCGAAAACGCACACCACGGCTCTTTCTGAGAAAAAGCAAGCACGGAGGACGAGAACCGCTTTTGCCCTGCGTAGCGTTCCGGGCAGCGGGTAGAACCAGGCAGAGAATTCCCGGCTAGCAGCTTCCCTGTGGCGGGGAAGTGCAAACGTACACGTTTTCGGCCGAAAACGCGTTTTCCGGCGAGAAGGCACACCACGGCTCTTTCTGAGAAAAAGCAAGCACGGAGGACGAGAACCGCTTTTGCCCTGCGTAGCGTTCCGGGCAGCGGGTAGAACCAGGCAGAGAATTCCCGGCTAGCAGCTTCCCTGTGGCGGGGAAGTGCAAACGTACACGTTTTCGGCCGAAAACGCGTTTTCCGGCGAAAACGCACACCACGGCTCTTTCTGAGAAAAAGCAAGCACGGAGGACGAGAACCGCTTTTGCCCTGCGTAGCGTTCCGGGCAGCGGGTAGAACCAGGCAGAGAATTCCCGGCTAGCAGCTTCCCTGTGGCGGGGAAGTGCAAACGTACACGTTTTCGGCCGAAAACGCGTTTTCCGGCGAAAACGCACACCACGGCTCTTTCTGAGAAAAAGCAAGCACGGAGGACGAGAACCGCTTTTGCCCTGCGTAGCGTTCCGGGCAGCGGGTAGAACCAGGCAGAGAATTCCCGGCTAGCAGCTTCCCTGTGGCGGGGAAGTGCAAACGTACACGTTTTCGGCCGAAAACGCGTTTTCCGGCGAAAACGCACACCACGGCTCTTTCTGAGAAAAAGCAAGCACGGAGGACGAGAACCGCTTTTGCCCTGCGTAGCGTTCCGGGCAGCGGGTAGAACCAGGCAGAGAATTCCCGGCTAGCAGCTTCCCTGTGGCGGGGAAGTGCAAACGTACACGTTTTCGGCCGAAAACGCGTTTTCCGGCGAAAACGCACACCACGGCTCTTTCTGAGAAAAAGCAAGCACGGAGGACGAGAACCGCTTTTGCCCTGCGTAGCGTTCCGGGCAGCGGGTAGAACCAGGCAGAGAATTCCCGGCTAGCAGCTTCCCTGTGGCGGGGAAGTGCAAACGTACACGTTTTCGGCCGAAAACGCGTTTTCCGGCGAAAACGCACACCACGGCTCTTTCTGAGAAAAAGCAAGCACGGAGGACGAGAACCGCTTTTGCCCTGCGTAGCGTTCCGGGCAGCGGGTAGAACCAGGCAGAGAATTCCCGGCTAGCAGCTTCCCTGTGGCGGGGAAGTGCAAACGTACACGTTTTCGGCCGAAAACGCGTTTTCCGGCGAAAACGCACACCACGGCTCTTTCTGAGAAAAAGCAAGCACGGAGGACGAGAACCGCTTTTGCCCTGCGTAGCGTTCCGGGCAGCGGGTAGAACCAGGCAGAGAATTCCCGGCTAGCAGCTTCCCTGTGGCGGGGAAGTGCAAACGTACACGTTTTCGGCCGAAAACGCGTTTTCCGGCGAAAACGCACACCACGGCTCTTTCTGAGAAAAAGCAAGCACGGAGGACGAGAACCGCTTTTGCCCTGCGTAGCGTTCCGGGCAGCGGGTAGAACCAGGCAGAGAATTCCCGGCTAGCAGCTTCCCTGTGGCGGGGAAGTGCAAACGTACACGTTTTCGGCCGAAAACGCGTTTTCCGGCGAAAACGCACACCACGGCTCTTTCTGAGAAAAAGCAAGCACGGAGGACGAGAACCGCTTTTGCCCTGCGTAGCGTTCCGGGCAGCGGGTAGAACCAGGCAGAGAATTCCCGGCTAGCAGCTTCCCTGTGGCGGGGAAGTGCAAACGTACACGTTTTCGGCCGAAAACGCGTTTTCCGGCGAAAACGCACACCACGGCTCTTTCTGAGAAAAAGCAAGCACGGAGGACGAGAACCGCTTTTGCCCTGCGTAGCGTTCCGGGCAGCGGGTAGAACCAGGCAGAGAATTCCCGGCTAGCAGCTTCCCTGTGGCGGGGAAGTGCAAACGTACACGTTTTCGGCCGAAAACGCGTTTTCCGGCGAAAACGCACACCACGGCTCTTTCTGAGAAAAAGCAAGCACGGAGGACGAGAACCGCTTTTGCCCTGCGTAGCGTTCCGGGCAGCGGGTAGAACCAGGCAGAGAATTCCCGGCTAGCAGCTTCCCTGTGGCGGGGAAGTGCAAACGTACACGTTTTCGGCCGAAAACGCGTTTTCCGGCGAAAACGCACACCACGGCTCTTTCTGAGAAAAAGCAAGCACGGAGGACGAGAACCGCTTTTGCCCTGCGTAGCGTTCCGGGCAGCGGGTAGAACCAGGCAGAGAATTCCCGGCTAGCAGCTTCCCTGTGGCGGGGAAGTGCAAACGTACACGTTTTCGGCCGAAAACGCGTTTTCCGGCGAAAACGCACACCACGGCTCTTTCTGAGAAAAAGCAAGCACGGAGGACGAGAACCGCTTTTGCCCTGCGTAGCGTTCCGGGCAGCGGGTAGAACCAGGCAGAGAATTCCCGGCTAGCAGCTTCCCTGTGGCGGGGAAGTGCAAACGTACACGTTTTCGGCCGAAAACGCGTTTTCCGGCGAAAACGCACACCACGGCTCTTTCTGAGAAAAAGCAAGCACGGAGGACGAGAACCGCTTTTGCCCTGCGTAGCGTTCCGGGCAGCGGGTAGAACCAGGCAGAGAATTCCCGGCTAGCAGCTTCCCTGTGGCGGGGAAGTGCAAACGTACACGTTTTCGGCCGAAAACGCGTTTTCCGGCGAAAACGCACACCACGGCTCTTTCTGAGAAAAAGCAAGCACGGAGGACGAGAACCGCTTTTGCCCTGCGTAGCGTTCCGGGCAGCGGGTAGAACCAGGCAGAGAATTCCCGGCTAGCAGCTTCCCTGTGGCGGGGAAGTGCAAACGTACACGTTTTCGGCCGAAAACGCGTTTTCCGGCGAAAACGCACACCACGGCTCTTTCTGAGAAAAAGCAAGCACGGAGGACGAGAACCGCTTTTGCCCTGCGTAGCGTTCCGGGCAGCGGGTAGAACCAGGCAGAGAATTCCCGGCTAGCAGCTTCCCTGTGGCGGGGAAGTGCAAACGTACACGTTTTCGGCCGAAAACGCGTTTTCCGGCGAAAACGCACACCACGGCTCTTTCTGAGAAAAAGCAAGCACGGAGGACGAGAACCGCTTTTGCCCTGCGTAGCGTTCCGGGCAGCGGGTAGAACCAGGCAGAGAATTCCCGGCTAGCAGCTTCCCTGTGGCGGGGAAGTGCAAACGTACACGTTTTCGGCCGAAAACGCGTTTTCCGGCGAAAACGCACACCACGGCTCTTTCTGAGAAAAAGCAAGCACGGAGGACGAGAACCGCTTTTGCCCTGCGTAGCGTTCCGGGCAGCGGGTAGAACCAGGCAGAGAATTCCCGGCTAGCAGCTTCCCTGTGGCGGGGAAGTGCAAACGTACACGTTTTCGGCCGAAAACGCGTTTTCCGGCGAAAACGCACACCACGGCTCTTTCTGAGAAAAAGCAAGCACGGAGGACGAGAACCGCTTTTGCCCTGCGTAGCGTTCCGGGCAGCGGGTAGAACCAGGCAGAGAATTCCCGGCTAGCAGCTTCCCTGTGGCGGGGAAGTGCAAACGTACACGTTTTCGGCCGAAAACGCGTTTTCCGGCGAAAACGCACACCACGGCTCTTTCTGAGAAAAAGCAAGCACGGAGGACGAGAACCGCTTTTGCCCTGCGTAGCGTTCCGGGCAGCGGGTAGAACCAGGCAGAGAATTCCCGGCTAGCAGCTTCCCTGTGGCGGGGAAGTGCAAACGTACACGTTTTCGGCCGAAAACGCGTTTTCCGGCGAAAACGCACACCACGGCTCTTTCTGAGAAAAAGCAAGCACGGAGGACGAGAACCGCTTTTGCCCTGCGTAGCGTTCCGGGCAGCGGGTAGAACCAGGCAGAGAATTCCCGGCTAGCAGCTTCCCTGTGGCGGGGAAGTGCAAACGTACACGTTTTCGGCCGAAAACGCGTTTTCCGGCGAAAACGCACACCACGGCTCTTTCTGAGAAAAAGCAAGCACGGAGGACGAGAACCGCTTTTGCCCTGCGTAGCGTTCCGGGCAGCGGGTAGAACCAGGCAGAGAATTCCCGGCTAGCAGCTTCCCTGTGGCGGGGAAGTGCAAACGTACACGTTTTCGGCCGAAAACGCGTTTTCCGGCGAAAACGCACACCACGGCTCTTTCTGAGAAAAAGCAAGCACGGAGGACGAGAACCGCTTTTGCCCTGCGTAGCGTTCCGGGCAGCGGGTAGAACCAGGCAGAGAATTCCCGGCTAGCAGCTTCCCTGTGGCGGGGAAGTGCAAACGTACACGTTTTCGGCCGAAAACGCGTTTTCCGGCGAAAACGCACACCACGGCTCTTTCTGAGAAAAAGCAAGCACGGAGGACGAGAACCGCTTTTGCCCTGCGTAGCGTTCCGGGCAGCGGGTAGAACCAGGCAGAGAATTCCCGGCTAGCAGCTTCCCTGTGGCGGGGAAGTGCAAACGTACACGTTTTCGGCCGAAAACGCGTTTTCCGGCGAAAACGCACACCACGGCTCTTTCTGAGAAAAAGCAAGCACGGAGGACGAGAACCGCTTTTGCCCTGCGTAGCGTTCCGGGCAGCGGGTAGAACCAGGCAGAGAATTCCCGGCTAGCAGCTTCCCTGTGGCGGGGAAGTGCAAACGTACACGTTTTCGGCCGAAAACGCGTTTTCCGGCGAAAACGCACACCACGGCTCTTTCTGAGAAAAAGCAAGCACGGAGGACGAGAACCGCTTTTGCCCTGCGTAGCGTTCCGGGCAGCGGGTAGAACCAGGCAGAGAATTCCCGGCTAGCAGCTTCCCTGTGGCGGGGAAGTGCAAACGTACACGTTTTCGGCCGAAAACGCGTTTTCCGGCGAAAACGCACACCACGGCTCTTTCTGAGAAAAAGCAAGCACGGAGGACGAGAACCGCTTTTGCCCTGCGTAGCGTTCCGGGCAGCGGGTAGAACCAGGCAGAGAATTCCCGGCTAGCAGCTTCCCTGTGGCGGGGAAGTGCAAACGTACACGTTTTCGGCCGAAAACGCGTTTTCCGGCGAAAACGCACACCACGGCTCTTTCTGAGAAAAAGCAAGCACGGAGGACGAGAACCGCTTTTGCCCTGCGTAGCGTTCCGGGCAGCGGGTAGAACCAGGCAGAGAATTCCCGGCTAGCAGCTTCCCTGTGGCGGGGAAGTGCAAACGTACACGTTTTCGGCCGAAAACGCGTTTTCCGGCGAAAACGCACACCACGGCTCTTTCTGAGAAAAAGCAAGCACGGAGGACGAGAACCGCTTTTGCCCTGCGTAGCGTTCCGGGCAGCGGGTAGAACCAGGCAGAGAATTCCCGGCTAGCAGCTTCCCTGTGGCGGGGAAGTGCAAACGTACACGTTTTCGGCCGAAAACGCGTTTTCCGGCGAAAACGCACACCACGGCTCTTTCTGAGAAAAAGCAAGCACGGAGGACGAGAACCGCTTTTGCCCTGCGTAGCGTTCCGGGCAGCGGGTAGAACCAGGCAGAGAATTCCCGGCTAGCAGCTTCCCTGTGGCGGGGAAGTGCAAACGTACACGTTTTCGGCCGAAAACGCGTTTTCCGGCGAAAACGCACACCACGGCTCTTTCTGAGAAAAAGCAAGCACGGAGGACGAGAACCGCTTTTGCCCTGCGTAGCGTTCCGGGCAGCGGGTAGAACCAGGCAGAGAATTCCCGGCTAGCAGCTTCCCTGTGGCGGGGAAGTGCAAACGTACACGTTTTCGGCCGAAAACGCGTTTTCCGGCGAAAACGCACACCACGGCTCTTTCTGAGAAAAAGCAAGCACGGAGGACGAGAACCGCTTTTGCCCTGCGTAGCGTTCCGGGCAGCGGGTAGAACCAGGCAGAGAATTCCCGGCTAGCAGCTTCCCTGTGGCGGGGAAGTGCAAACGTACACGTTTTCGGCCGAAAACGCGTTTTCCGGCGAAAACGCACACCACGGCTCTTTCTGAGAAAAAGCAAGCACGGAGGACGAGAACCGCTTTTGCCCTGCGTAGCGTTCCGGGCAGCGGGTAGAACCAGGCAGAGAATTCCCGGCTAGCAGCTTCCCTGTGGCGGGGAAGTGCAAACGTACACGTTTTCGGCCGAAAACGCGTTTTCCGGCGAAAACGCACACCACGGCTCTTTCTGAGAAAAAGCAAGCACGGAGGACGAGAACCGCTTTTGCCCTGCGTAGCGTTCCGGGCAGCGGGTAGAACCAGGCAGAGAATTCCCGGCTAGCAGCTTCCCTGTGGCGGGGAAGTGCAAACGTACACGTTTTCGGCCGAAAACGCGTTTTCCGGCGAAAACGCACACCACGGCTCTTTCTGAGAAAAAGCAAGCACGGAGGACGAGAACCGCTTTTGCCCTGCGTAGCGTTCCGGGCAGCGGGTAGAACCAGGCAGAGAATTCCCGGCTAGCAGCTTCCCTGTGGCGGGGAAGTGCAAACGTACACGTTTTCGGCCGAAAACGCGTTTTCCGGCGAAAACGCACACCACGGCTCTTTCTGAGAAAAAGCAAGCACGGAGGACGAGAACCGCTTTTGCCCTGCGTAGCGTTCCGGGCAGCGGGTAGAACCAGGCAGAGAATTCCCGGCTAGCAGCTTCCCTGTGGCGGGGAAGTGCAAACGTACACGTTTTCGGCCGAAAACGCGTTTTCCGGCGAAAACGCACACCACGGCTCTTTCTGAGAAAAAGCAAGCACGGAGGACGAGAACCGCTTTTGCCCTGCGTAGCGTTCCGGGCAGCGGGTAGAACCAGGCAGAGAATTCCCGGCTAGCAGCTTCCCTGTGGCGGGGAAGTGCAAACGTACACGTTTTCGGCCGAAAACGCGTTTTCCGGCGAAAACGCACACCACGGCTCTTTCTGAGAAAAAGCAAGCACGGAGGACGAGAACCGCTTTTGCCCTGCGTAGCGTTCCGGGCAGCGGGTAGAACCAGGCAGAGAATTCCCGGCTAGCAGCTTCCCTGTGGCGGGGAAGTGCAAACGTACACGTTTTCGGCCGAAAACGCGTTTTCCGGCGAAAACGCACACCACGGATCTCGTGAGAACCGGGCTTCCCTGGTGGCGGGGAAGTGCAAACGTACACGTTTTCGGCCGAAAACGCGTTTTCCCGGCGAAAAGGCACACCACGGAGCAGCTTCCCTGTGGCGGGGAAGTGCAAACGTACACGTTTTCGGCCGAAAACGCGTTTTCCGGCGAAAACGCACACCACGGCTCTTTCTGAGAAAAAGCAAGCACGGAGGACGAGAACCGCTTTTGCCCTGCGTAGCGTTCCGGGCAGCGGGTAGAACCAGGCAGAGAATTCCCGGCTAGCAGCTTCCCTGTGGCGGGGAAGTGCAAACGTACACGTTTTCGGCCGAAAACGCGTTTTCCGGCGAAAACGCACACCACGGCTCTTTCTGAGAAAAAGCAAGCACGGAGGACGAGAACCGCTTTTGCCCTGCGTAGCGTTCCGGGCAGCGGGTAGAACCAGGCAGAGAATTCCCGGCTAGCAGCTTCCCTGTGGCGGGGAAGTGCAAACGTACACGTTTTCGGCCGAAAACGCGTTTTCCGGCGAAAACGCACACCACGGCTCTTTCTGAGAAAAAGCAAGCACGGAGGACGAGAACCGCTTTTGCCCTGCGTAGCGTTCCGGGCAGCGGGTAGAACCAGGCAGAGAATTCCCGGCTAGCAGCTTCCCTGTGGCGGGGAAGTGCAAACGTACACGTTTTCGGCCGAAAACGCGTTTTCCGGCGAAAACGCACACCACGGCTCTTTCTGAGAAAAAGCAAGCACGGAGGACGAGAACCGCTTTTGCCCTGCGTAGCGTTCCGGGCAGCGGGTAGAACCAGGCAGAGAATTCCCGGCTAGCAGCTTCCCTGTGGCGGGGAAGTGCAAACGTACACGTTTTCGGCCGAAAACGCGTTTTCCGGCGAAAACGCACACCACGGCTCTTTCTGAGAAAAAGCAAGCACGGAGGACGAGAACCGCTTTTGCCCTGCGTAGCGTTCCGGGCAGCGGGTAGAACCAGGCAGAGAATTCCCGGCTAGCAGCTTCCCTGTGGCGGGGAAGTGCAAACGTACACGTTTTCGGCCGAAAACGCGTTTTCCGGCGAAAACGCACACCACGGCTCTTTCTGAGAAAAAGCAAGCACGGAGGACGAGAACCGCTTTTGCCCTGCGTAGCGTTCCGGGCAGCGGGTAGAACCAGGCAGAGAATTCCCGGCTAGCAGCTTCCCTGTGGCGGGGAAGTGCAAACGTACACGTTTTCGGCCGAAAACGCGTTTTCCGGCGAAAACGCACACCACGGCTCTTTCTGAGAAAAAGCAAGCACGGAGGACGAGAACCGCTTTTGCCCTGCGTAGCGTTCCGGGCAGCGGGTAGAACCAGGCAGAGAATTCCCGGCTAGCAGCTTCCCTGTGGCGGGGAAGTGCAAACGTACACGTTTTCGGCCGAAAACGCGTTTTCCGGCGAAAACGCACACCACGGCTCTTTCTGAGAAAAAGCAAGCACGGAGGACGAGAACCGCTTTTGCCCTGCGTAGCGTTCCGGGCAGCGGGTAGAACCAGGCAGAGAATTCCCGGCTAGCAGCTTCCCTGTGGCGGGGAAGTGCAAACGTACACGTTTTCGGCCGAAAACGCGTTTTCCGGCGAAAACGCACACCACGGCTCTTTCTGAGAAAAAGCAAGCACGGAGGACGAGAACCGCTTTTGCCCTGCGTAGCGTTCCGGGCAGCGGGTAGAACCAGGCAGAGAATTCCCGGCTAGCAGCTTCCCTGTGGCGGGGAAGTGCAAACGTACACGTTTACAACGCGTTTCCGGCAAACGCACACACGGCTCTCGGGCAGCGGGTAGAACCAGGCAGAGAATTCCCGGCTAGCAGATTCCCTGTGCGGGAAGTGCAAACGTACACGTTTTCGGGTAGAACCAGGCAGAGAATTCCCGGCTAGCAGCTTCCCTGTGGCGGGGAAGTGCAAACGTACACGTTTTCGGCCGAAAACGCGTTTTCCGGCGAAAACGCACACCACGGCTCTTTCTGAGAAAAAGCAAGCACGGAGGACGAGAACCGCTTTTGCCCTGCGTAGCGTTCCGGGCAGCGGGTAGAACCAGGCAGAGAATTCCCGGCTAGCAGCTTCCCTGTGGCGGGGAAGTGCAAACGTACACGTTTTCGGCCGAAAACGCGTTTTCCGGCGAAAACGCACACCACGGCTCTTTCTGAGAAAAAGCAAGCACGGAGGACGAGAACCGCTTTTGCCCTGCGTAGCGTTCCGGGCAGCGGGTAGAACCAGGCAGAGAATTCCCGGCTAGCAGCTTCCCTGTGGCGGGGAAGTGCAAACGTACACGTTTTCGGCCGAAAACGCGTTTTCCGGCGAAAACGCACACCACGGCTCTTTCTGAGAAAAAGCAAGCACGGAGGACGAGAACCGCTTTTGCCCTGCGTAGCGTTCCGGGCAGCGGGTAGAACCAGGCAGAGAATTCCCGGCTAGCAGCTTCCCTGTGGCGGGGAAGTGCAAACGTACACGTTTTCGGCCGAAAACGCGTTTTCCGGCGAAAACGCACACCACGGCTCTTTCTGAGAAAAAGCAAGCACGGAGGACGAGAACCGCTTTTGCCCTGCGTAGCGTTCCGGGCAGCGGGTAGAACCAGGCAGAGAATTCCCGGCTAGCAGCTTCCCTGTGGCGGGGAAGTGCAAACGTACACGTTTTCGGCCGAAAACGCGTTTTCCGGCGAAAACGCACACCACGGCTCTTTCTGAGAAAAAGCAAGCACGGAGGACGAGAACCGCTTTTGCCCTGCGTAGCGTTCCGGGCAGCGGGTAGAACCAGGCAGAGAATTCCCGGCTAGCAGCTTCCCTGTGGCGGGGAAGTGCAAACGTACACGTTTTCGGCCGAAAACGCGTTTTCCGGCGAAAACGCACACCACGGCTCTTTCTGAGAAAAAGCAAGCACGGAGGACGAGAACCGCTTTTGCCCTGCGTAGCGTTCCGGGCAGCGGGTAGAACCAGGCAGAGAATTCCCGGCTAGCAGCTTCCCTGTGGCGGGGAAGTGCAAACGTACACGTTTTCGGCCGAAAACGCGTTTTCCGGCGAAAACGCACACCACGGCTCTTTCTGAGAAAAAGCAAGCACGGAGGACGAGAACCGCTTTTGCCCTGCGTAGCGTTCCGGGCAGCGGGTAGAACCAGGCAGAGAATTCCCGGCTAGCAGCTTCCCTGTGGCGGGGAAGTGCAAACGTACACGTTTTCGGCCGAAAACGCGTTTTCCGGCGAAAACGCACACCACGGCTCTTTCTGAGAAAAAGCAAGCACGGAGGACGAGAACCGCTTTTGCCCTGCGTAGCGTTCCGGGCAGCGGGTAGAACCAGGCAGAGAATTCCCGGCTAGCAGCTTCCCTGTGGCGGGGAAGTGCAAACGTACACGTTTTCGGCCGAAAACGCGTTTTCCGGCGAAAACGCACACCACGGCTCTTTCTGAGAAAAAGCAAGCACGGAGGACGAGAACCGCTTTTGCCCTGCGTAGCGTTCCGGGCAGCGGGTAGAACCAGGCAGAGAATTCCCGGCTAGCAGCTTCCCTGTGGCGGGGAAGTGCAAACGTACACGTTTTCGGCCGAAAACGCGTTTTCCGGCGAAAACGCACACCACGGCTCTTTCTGAGAAAAAGCAAGCACGGAGGACGAGAACCGCTTTTGCCCTGCGTAGCGTTCCGGGCAGCGGGTAGAACCAGGCAGAGAATTCCCGGCTAGCAGCTTCCCTGTGGCGGGGAAGTGCAAACGTACACGTTTTCGGCCGAAAACGCGTTTTCCGGCGAAAACGCACACCACGGCTCTTTCTGAGAAAAAGCACGGAGGACGAGAACCGCTTTTGCCCTGCGTAGCGTTCCGGGCAGCGGGTAGAACCAGGCAGAGAATTCCCGGCTAGCAGCTTCCCTGTGGCGGGGAAGTGCAAACGTACACGTTTTCGGCCGAAAACGCGTTTTCCGGCGAAATCGCACACCACGGCTCTTTCTGAGAAAAAGCAAGCACGGAGGACGAGAACCGCTTTTGCCCTGCGTAGCGTTCCGGGCAGCGGGTAGAACCAGGCAGAGAATTCCCGGCTAGCAGCTTCCCTGTGGCGGGGAAGTGCAAACGTACACGTTTTCGGCCGAAAACGCGTTTTCCGGCGAAATCGCACACCACGGCTCTTTCTGAGAAAAAGCAAGCACGGAGGACGAGAACCGCTTTTGCCCTGCGTAGCGTTTCCGGGCAGCGGGTAGAACCAGGCAGAGAATTCCCGGCTAGCAGCTTCCCTGTGGCGGGGAAGTGCAAACGTACACGTTTTCGGCCGAAAACGCGTTTTCCGGCGAAAACGCACACCACGGCTCTTTCTGAGAAAAAGCAAGCACGGAGGACGAGAACCGCTTTTGCCCTGCGTAGCGTTCCGGGCAGCGGGTAGAACCAGGCAGAGAATTCCCGGCTAGCAGCTTCCCTGTGGCGGGGAAGTGCAAACGTACACGTTTTCGGCCGAAAACGCGTTTTCCGGCGAAAACGCACACCACGGCTCTTTCTGAGAAAAGCAAGCACGGAGGACGAGAACCGCTTTTGCCCTGCGTAGCGTTCCGGGCAGCGGGTAGAACCAGGCAGAGAATTCCCGGCTAGCAGCTTCCCTGTGGCAGGGAAGTGCAAACGTACACGTTTTCGGCCGAAAACGCGTTTTCCGGCGAAAACGCACACCACGGCTCTTTCTGAGAAAAAGCAAGCACGGAGGACGAGAACCGCTTTTGCCCTGCGTAGCGTTCCGGGCAGCGGGTAGAACCAGGCAGAGAATTCCCGGCTAGCAGCTTCCCTGTGGCAAGGAAGTGCAAACGTACACGTTTTCGGCCGAAAACGCGTTTTCCGGCGAAAACGCACACCACGGCTCTTTCTGAGAAAAAGCAAGCACGGAGGACGAGAACCGCTTTTGCCCTGCGTAGCGTTCCGGGCAGCGGGTAGAACCAGGCAGAGAATTCCCGGCTAGCAGCTTCCCTGTGGCAGGGAAGTGCAAACGTACACGTTTTCGGCCGAAAACGCGTTTTCCGGCGAAAACGCACACCACGGCTCTTTCTGAGAAAAAGCAAGCACGGAGGACGAGAACCGCTTTTGCCCTGCGTAGCGTTCCGGGCAGCGGGTAGAACCAGGCAGAGAATTCCCGGCTAGCGGCTTCCCTGTGGCGGGGAAGTGCAAACGTACACGGTTTCGGCCGAAAACGCGTTTTCCGGCGAAAACGCACACCACGGCTCTTTCTGAGAAAAAGCAAGCACGGAGGACGAGAACCGCTTTTGCCCTGCGTAGCGTTCCGGGCAGCGGGTAGAACCAGGCAGAGAATTCCCGGCTAGCAGCTTCCCTGTGGCGGGGAAGTGCAAACGTACACGTTTTCGGCCGAAAACGCATTTTCCGGCGAAAACGCACACCACGGCTCTTTCTGAGAAAAAGCAAGCACGGAGGACGAGAACCGCTTTTGCCCTGCGTAGCGTTCCGGGCAGCGGGTAGAACCAGGCAGAGAATTCCCGGCTAGCAGCTTCCCTGTGGCGCGGAAGTGCAAACGTACACGTTTTCGGCCGAAAACGCGTTTTCCGGCGAAAACTCTTTCTGAGAAAAAGCAAGCACGGAGGACGAGAACCGCTTTTGCCCTGCGTAGCGTTCCGGGCAGCGGGTAGAACCAGGCAGAGAATTCCCGGCTAGCAGCTTCCCTGTGGCGGGGAAGTGCAAACGTACACGTTTTCGGCCGAAAACGCGTTTTCCGGCGAAAACGCACACCACGGCTCTTTCTGAGAAAAAGCAAGCACGGAGGACGAGAACCGCTTTTGCCCTGCGTAGCGTTCCGGGCAGCGGGTAGAACCAGGCAGAGAATTCCCGGCTAGCAGCTTCCCTGTGGCGGGGAAGTGCAAACGTACACGTTTTCGGCCGAAAACGCGTTTTCCGGCGAAAACGCACACCACGGCTCTTTCTGAGAAAAAGCAAGCACGGAGGACGAGAACCGCTTTTGCCCTGCGTAGCGTTCCGGGCAGCGGGTAGAACCAGGCAGAGAATTCCCGGCTAGCAGCTTCCCTGTGGCGGGGAAGTGCAAACGTACACGTTTTCGGCCGAAAACGCGTTTTCCGGCGAAAACGCACACCACGGCTCTTTCTGAGAAAAAGCAAGCACGGAGGACGAGAACCGCTTTTGCCCTGCGTAGCGTTCCGGGCAGCGGGTAGAACCAGGCAGAGAATTCCCGGCTAGCAGCTTCCCTGTGGCGGGGAAGTGCAAACGTACACGTTTTCGGCCGAAAACGCGTTTTCCGGCGCGAAAACGCACACCACGGCTCTTTCTGAGAAAAAGCAAGCACGGAGGACGAGAACCGCTTTTGCCCTGCGTAGCGTTCCGGGCAGCGGGTAGAACCAGGCAGAGAATTCCCGGCTAGCAGCTTCCCTGTGGCGGGGAAGTGCAAACGTACACGTTTTCGGCCGAAAACGCGTTTTCCGGCGAAAACGCACACCACGGCTCTTTCTGAGAAAAAGCAAGCACGGAGGACGAGAACCGCTTTTGCCCTGCGTAGCGTTCCGGGCAGCGGGTAGAACCAGGCAGAGAATTCCCGGCTAGCAGCTTCCCTGTGGCGGGGAAGTGCAAACGTACACGTTTTCGGCCGAAAACGCGTTTTCCGGCGAAAACGCACACCACGGCTCTTTCTGAGAAAAAGCAAGCACGGAGGACGAGAACCGCTTTTGCCCTGCGTAGCGTTCCGGGCAGCGGGTAGAACCAGGCAGAGAATTCCCGGCTAGCAGCTTCCCTGTGGCGGGGAAGTGCAAACGTACACGTTTTCGGCCGAAAACGCGTTTTCCGGCGAAAACGCACACCACGGCTCTTTCTGAGAAAAAGCAAGCACGGAGGACGAGAACCGCTTTTGCCCTGCGTAGCGTTCCGGGCAGCGGGTAGAACCAGGCAGAGAATTCCCGGCTAGCAGCTTCCCTGTGGCGGGGAAGTGCAAACGTACACGTTTTCGGCCGAAAACGCGTTTTCCGGCGAAAACGCACACCACGGCTCTTTCTGAGAAAAAGCAAGCACGGAGGACGAGAACCGCTTTTGCCCTGCGTAGCGTTCCGGGCAGCGGGTAGAACCAGGCAGAGAATTCCCGGCTAGCAGCTTCCCTGTGGCGGGGAAGTGCAAACGTACACGTTTTCGGCCGAAAACGCGTTTTCCGGCGAAAACGCACACCACGGCTCTTTCTGAGAAAAAGCAAGCACGGAGGACGAGAACCGCTTTTGCCCTGCGTAGCGTTCCGGGCAGCGGGTAGAACCAGGCAGAGAATTCCCGGCTAGCAGCTTCCCTGTGGCGGGGAAGTGCAAACGTACACGTTTTCGGCCGAAAACGCGTTTTCCGGCGAAAACGCACACCACGGCTCTTTCTGAGAAAAAGCAAGCACGGAGGACGAGAACCGCTTTTGCCCTGCGTAGCGTTCCGGGCAGCGGGTAGAACCAGGCAGAGAATTCCCGGCTAGCAGCTTCCCTGTGGCGGGGAAGTGCAAACGTACACGTTTTCGGCCGAAAACGCGTTTTCCGGCGAAAACGCACACCACGGCTCTTTCTGAGAAAAAGCAAGCACGGAGGACGAGAACCGCTTTTGCCCTGCGTAGCGTTCCGGGCAGCGGGTAGAACCAGGCAGAGAATTCCCGGCTAGCAGCTTCCCTGTGGCGGGGAAGTGCAAACGTACACGTTTTCGGCCGAAAACGCGTTTTCCGGCGAAAACGCACACCACGGCTCTTTCTGAGAAAAAGCAAGCACGGAGGACGAGAACCGCTTTTGCCCTGCGTAGCGTTCCGGGCAGCGGGTAGAACCAGGCAGAGAATTCCCGGCTAGCAGCTTCCCTGTGGCGGGGAAGTGCAAACGTACACGTTTTCGGCCGAAAACGCGTTTTCCGGCGAAAACGCACACCACGGCTCTTTCTGAGAAAAAGCAAGCACGGAGGACGAGAACCGCTTTTGCCCTGCGTAGCGTTCCGGGCAGCGGGTAGAACCAGGCAGAGAATTCCCGGCTAGCAGCTTCCCTGTGGCGGGGAAGTGCAAACGTACACGTTTTCGGCCGAAAACGCGTTTTCCGGCGAAAACGCACACCACGGCTCTTTCTGAGAAAAAGCAAGCACGGAGGACGAGAACCGCTTTTGCCCTGCGTAGCGTTCCGGGCAGCGGGTAGAACCAGGCAGAGAATTCCCGGCTAGCAGCTTCCCTGTGGCGGGGAAGTGCAAACGTACACGTTTTCGGCCGAAAACGCGTTTTCCGGCGAAAACGCACACCACGGCTCTTTCTGAGAAAAAGCAAGCACGGAGGACGAGAACCGCTTTTGCCCTGCGTAGCGTTCCGGGCAGCGGGTAGAACCAGGCAGAGAATTCCCGGCTAGCAGCTTCCCTGTGGCGGGGAAGTGCAAACGTACACGTTTTCGGCCGAAAACGCGTTTTCCGGCGAAAACGCACACCACGGCTCTTTCTGAGAAAAAGCAAGCACGGAGGACGAGAACCGCTTTTGCCCTGCGTAGCGTTCCGGGCAGCGGGTAGAACCAGGCAGAGAATTCCCGGCTAGCAGCTTCCCTGTGGCGGGGAAGTGCAAACGTACACGTTTTCGGCCGAAAACGCGTTTTCCGGCGAAAACGCACACCACGGCTCTTTCTGAGAAAAAGCAAGCACGGAGGACGAGAACCGCTTTTGCCCTGCGTAGCGTTCCGGGCAGCGGGTAGAACCAGGCAGAGAATTCCCGGCTAGCAGCTTCCCTGTGGCGGGGAAGTGCAAACGTACACGTTTTCGGCCGAAAACGCGTTTTCCGGCGAAAACGCACACCACGGCTCTTTCTGAGAAAAAGCAAGCACGGAGGACGAGAACCGCTTTTGCCCTGCGTAGCGTTCCGGGCAGCGGGTAGAACCAGGCAGAGAATTCCCGGCTAGCAGCTTCCCTGTGGCGGGGAAGTGCAAACGTACACGTTTTCGGCCGAAAACGCGTTTTCCGGCGAAAACGCACACCACGGCTCTTTCTGAGAAAAAGCAAGCACGGAGGACGAGAACCGCTTTTGCCCTGCGTAGCGTTCCGGGCAGCGGGTAGAACCAGGCAGAGAATTCCCGGCTAGCAGCTTCCCTGTGGCGGGGAAGTGCAAACGTACACGTTTTCGGCCGAAAACGCGTTTTCCGGCGAAAACGCACACCACGGCTCTTTCTGAGAAAAAGCAAGCACGGAGGACGAGAACCGCTTTTGCCCTGCGTAGCGTTCCGGGCAGCGGGTAGAACCAGGCAGAGAATTCCCGGCTAGCAGCTTCCCTGTGGCGGGGAAGTGCAAACGTACACGTTTTCGGCCGAAAACGCGTTTTCCGGCGAAAACGCACACCACGGCTCTTTCTGAGAAAAAGCAAGCACGGAGGACGAGAACCGCTTTTGCCCTGCGTAGCGTTCCGGGCAGCGGGTAGAACCAGGCAGAGAATTCCCGGCTAGCAGCTTCCCTGTGGCGGGGAAGTGCAAACGTACACGTTTTCGGCCGAAAACGCGTTTTCCGGCGAAAACGCACACCACGGCTCTTTCTGAGAAAAAGCAAGCACGGAGGACGAGAACCGCTTTTGCCCTGCGTAGCGTTCCGGGCAGCGGGTAGAACCAGGCAGAGAATTCCCGGCTAGCAGCTTCCCTGTGGCGGGGAAGTGCAAACGTACACGTTTTCGGCCGAAAACGCGTTTTCCGGCGAAAACGCACACCACGGCTCTTTCTGAGAAAAAGCAAGCACGGAGGACGAGAACCGCTTTTGCCCTGCGTAGCGTTCCGGGCAGCGGGTAGAACCAGGCAGAGAATTCCCGGCTAGCAGCTTCCCTGTGGCGGGGAAGTGCAAACGTACACGTTTTCGGCCGAAAACGCGTTTTCCGGCGAAAACGCACACCACGGCTCTTTCTGAGAAAAAGCAAGCACGGAGGACGAGAACCGCTTTTGCCCTGCGTAGCGTTCCGGGCAGCGGGTAGAACCAGGCAGAGAATTCCCGGCTAGCAGCTTCCCTGTGGCGGGGAAGTGCAAACGTACACGTTTTCGGCCGAAAACGCGTTTTCCGGCGAAAACGCACACCACGGCTCTTTCTGAGAAAAAGCAAGCACGGAGGACGAGAACCGCTTTTGCCCTGCGTAGCGTTCCGGGCAGCGGGTAGAACCAGGCAGAGAATTCCCGGCTAGCAGCTTCCCTGTGGCGGGGAAGTGCAAACGTACACGTTTTCGGCCGAAAACGCGTTTTCCGGCGAAAACGCACACCACGGCTCTTTCTGAGAAAAAGCAAGCACGGAGGACGAGAACCGCTTTTGCCCTGCGTAGCGTTCCGGGCAGCGGGTAGAACCAGGCAGAGAATTCCCGGCTAGCAGCTTCCCTGTGGCGGGGAAGTGCAAACGTACACGTTTTCGGCCGAAAACGCGTTTTCCGGCGAAAACGCACACCACGGCTCTTTCTGAGAAAAAGCAAGCACGGAGGACGAGAACCGCTTTTGCCCTGCGTAGCGTTCCGGGCAGCGGGTAGAACCAGGCAGAGAATTCCCGGCTAGCAGCTTCCCTGTGGCGGGGAAGTGCAAACGTACACGTTTTCGGCCGAAAACGCGTTTTCCGGCGAAAACGCACACCACGGCTCTTTCTGAGAAAAAGCAAGCACGGAGGACGAGAACCGCTTTTGCCCTGCGTAGCGTTCCGGGCAGCGGGTAGAACCAGGCAGAGAATTCCCGGCTAGCAGCTTCCCTGTGGCGGGGAAGTGCAAACGTACACGTTTTCGGCCGAAAACGCGTTTTCCGGCGAAAACGCACACCACGGCTCTTTCTGAGAAAAAGCAAGCACGGAGGACGAGAACCGCTTTTGCCCTGCGTAGCGTTCCGGGCAGCGGGTAGAACCAGGCAGAGAATTCCCGGCTAGCAGCTTCCCTGTGGCGGGGAAGTGCAAACGTACACGTTTTCGGCCGAAAACGCGTTTTCCGGCGAAAACGCACACCACGGCTCTTTCTGAGAAAAAGCAAGCACGGAGGACGAGAACCGCTTTTGCCCTGCGTAGCGTTCCGGGCAGCGGGTAGAACCAGGCAGAGAATTCCCGGCTAGCAGCTTCCCTGTGGCGGGGAAGTGCAAACGTACACGTTTTCGGCCGAAAACGCGTTTTCCGGCGAAAACGCACACCACGGCTCTTTCTGAGAAAAAGCAAGCACGGAGGACGAGAACCGCTTTTGCCCTGCGTAGCGTTCCGGGCAGCGGGTAGAACCAGGCAGAGAATTCCCGGCTAGCAGCTTCCCTGTGGCGGGGAAGTGCAAACGTACACGTTTTCGGCCGAAAACGCGTTTTCCGGCGAAAACGCACACCACGGCTCTTTCTGAGAAAAAGCAAGCACGGAGGACGAGAACCGCTTTTGCCCTGCGTAGCGTTCCGGGCAGCGGGTAGAACCAGGCAGAGAATTCCCGGCTAGCAGCTTCCCTGTGGCGGGGAAGTGCAAACGTACACGTTTTCGGCCGAAAACGCGTTTTCCGGCGAAAACGCACACCACGGCTCTTTCTGAGAAAAAGCAAGCACGGAGGACGAGAACCGCTTTTGCCCTGCGTAGCGTTCCGGGCAGCGGGTAGAACCAGGCAGAGAATTCCCGGCTAGCAGCTTCCCTGTGGCGGGGAAGTGCAAACGTACACGTTTTCGGCCGAAAACGCGTTTTCCGGCGAAAACGCACACCACGGCTCTTTCTGAGAAAAAGCAAGCACGGAGGACGAGAACCGCTTTTGCCCTGCGTAGCGTTCCGGGCAGCGGGTAGAACCAGGCAGAGAATTCCCGGCTAGCAGCTTCCCTGTGGCGGGGAAGTGCAAACGTACACGTTTTCGGCCGAAAACGCGTTTTCCGGCGAAAACGCACACCACGGCTCTTTCTGAGAAAAAGCAAGCACGGAGGACGAGAACCGCTTTTGCCCTGCGTAGCGTTCCGGGCAGCGGGTAGAACCAGGCAGAGAATTCCCGGCTAGCAGCTTCCCTGTGGCGGGGAAGTGCAAACGTACACGTTTTCGGCCGAAAACGCGTTTTCCGGCGAAAACGCACACCACGGCTCTTTCTGAGAAAAAGCAAGCACGGAGGACGAGAACCGCTTTTGCCCTGCGTAGCGTTCCGGGCAGCGGGTAGAACCAGGCAGAGAATTCCCGGCTAGCAGCTTCCCTGTGGCGGGGAAGTGCAAACGTACACGTTTTCGGCCGAAAACGCGTTTTCCGGCGAAAACGCACACCACGGCTCTTTCTGAGAAAAAGCAAGCACGGAGGACGAGAACCGCTTTTGCCCTGCGTAGCGTTCCGGGCAGCGGGTAGAACCAGGCAGAGAATTCCCGGCTAGCAGCTTCCCTGTGGCGGGGAAGTGCAAACGTACACGTTTTCGGCCGAAAACGCGTTTTCCGGCGAAAACGCACACCACGGCTCTTTCTGAGAAAAAGCAAGCACGGAGGACGAGAACCGCTTTTGCCCTGCGTAGCGTTCCGGGCAGCGGGTAGAACCAGGCAGAGAATTCCCGGCTAGCAGCTTCCCTGTGGCGGGGAAGTGCAAACGTACACGTTTTCGGCCGAAAACGCGTTTTCCGGCGAAAACGCACACCACGGCTCTTTCTGAGAAAAAGCAAGCACGGAGGACGAGAACCGCTTTTGCCCTGCGTAGCGTTCCGGGCAGCGGGTAGAACCAGGCAGAGAATTCCCGGCTAGCAGCTTCCCTGTGGCGGGGAAGTGCAAACGTACACGTTTTCGGCCGAAAACGCGTTTTCCGGCGAAAACGCACACCACGGCTCTTTCTGAGAAAAAGCAAGCACGGAGGACGAGAACCGCTTTTGCCCTGCGTAGCGTTCCGGGCAGCGGGTAGAACCAGGCAGAGAATTCCCGGCTAGCAGCTTCCCTGTGGCGGGGAAGTGCAAACGTACACGTTTTCGGCCGAAAACGCGTTTTCCGGCGAAAACGCACACCACGGCTCTTTCTGAGAAAAAGCAAGCACGGAGGACGAGAACCGCTTTTGCCCTGCGTAGCGTTCCGGGCAGCGGGTAGAACCAGGCAGAGAATTCCCGGCTAGCAGCTTCCCTGTGGCGGGGAAGTGCAAACGTACACGTTTTCGGCCGAAAACGCGTTTTCCGGCGAAAACGCACACCACGGCTCTTTCTGAGAAAAAGCAAGCACGGAGGACGAGAACCGCTTTTGCCCTGCGTAGCGTTCCGGGCAGCGGGTAGAACCAGGCAGAGAATTCCCGGCTAGCAGCTTCCCTGTGGCGGGGAAGTGCAAACGTACACGTTTTCGGCCGAAAACGCGTTTTCCGGCGAAAACGCACACCACGGCTCTTTCTGAGAAAAAGCAAGCACGGAGGACGAGAACCGCTTTTGCCCTGCGTAGCGTTCCGGGCAGCGGGTAGAACCAGGCAGAGAATTCCCGGCTAGCAGCTTCCCTGTGGCGGGGAAGTGCAAACGTACACGTTTTCGGCCGAAAACGCGTTTTCCGGCGAAAACGCACACCACGGCTCTTTCTGAGAAAAAGCAAGCACGGAGGACGAGAACCGCTTTTGCCCTGCGTAGCGTTCCGGGCAGCGGGTAGAACCAGGCAGAGAATTCCCGGCTAGCAGCTTCCCTGTGGCGGGGAAGTGCAAACGTACACGTTTTCGGCCGAAAACGCGTTTTCCGGCGAAAACGCACACCACGGCTCTTTCTGAGAAAAAGCAAGCACGGAGGACGAGAACCGCTTTTGCCCTGCGTAGCGTTCCGGGCAGCGGGTAGAACCAGGCAGAGAATTCCCGGCTAGCAGCTTCCCTGTGGCGGGGAAGTGCAAACGTACACGTTTTCGGCCGAAAACGCGTTTTCCGGCGAAAACGCACACCACGGCTCTTTCTGAGAAAAAGCAAGCACGGAGGACGAGAACCGCTTTTGCCCTGCGTAGCGTTCCGGGCAGCGGGTAGAACCAGGCAGAGAATTCCCGGCTAGCAGCTTCCCTGTGGCGGGGAAGTGCAAACGTACACGTTTTCGGCCGAAAACGCGTTTTCCGGCGAAAACGCACACCACGGCTCTTTCTGAGAAAAAGCAAGCACGGAGGACGAGAACCGCTTTTGCCCTGCGTAGCGTTCCGGGCAGCGGGTAGAACCAGGCAGAGAATTCCCGGCTAGCAGCTTCCCTGTGGCGGGGAAGTGCAAACGTACACGTTTTCGGCCGAAAACGCGTTTTCCGGCGAAAACGCACACCACGGCTCTTTCTGAGAAAAAGCAAGCACGGAGGACGAGAACCGCTTTTGCCCTGCGTAGCGTTCCGGGCAGCGGGTAGAACCAGGCAGAGAATTCCCGGCTAGCAGCTTCCCTGTGGCGGGGAAGTGCAAACGTACACGTTTTCGGCCGAAAACGCGTTTTCCGGCGAAAACGCACACCACGGCTCTTTCTGAGAAAAAGCAAGCACGGAGGACGAGAACCGCTTTTGCCCTGCGTAGCGTTCCGGGCAGCGGGTAGAACCAGGCAGAGAATTCCCGGCTAGCAGCTTCCCTGTGGCGGGGAAGTGCAAACGTACACGTTTTCGGCCGAAAACGCGTTTTCCGGCGAAAACGCACACCACGGCTCTTTCTGAGAAAAAGCAAGCACGGAGGACGAGAACCGCTTTTGCCCTGCGTAGCGTTCCGGGCAGCGGGTAGAACCAGGCAGAGAATTCCCGGCTAGCAGCTTCCCTGTGGCGGGGAAGTGCAAACGTACACGTTTTCGGCCGAAAACGCGTTTTCCGGCGAAAACGCACACCACGGCTCTTTCTGAGAAAAAGCAAGCACGGAGGACGAGAACCGCTTTTGCCCTGCGTAGCGTTCCGGGCAGCGGGTAGAACCAGGCAGAGAATTCCCGGCTAGCAGCTTCCCTGTGGCGGGGAAGTGCAAACGTACACGTTTTCGGCCGAAAACGCGTTTTCCGGCGAAAACGCACACCACGGCTCTTTCTGAGAAAAAGCAAGCACGGAGGACGAGAACCGCTTTTGCCCTGCGTAGCGTTCCGGGCAGCGGGTAGAACCAGGCAGAGAATTCCCGGCTAGCAGCTTCCCTGTGGCGGGGAAGTGCAAACGTACACGTTTTCGGCCGAAAACGCGTTTTCCGGCGAAAACGCACAAAGCAAGCACGGAGGACGAGAATCGCTTTTGCCCTGCGTAGCGTTCCGGGCAGCGGGTAGAACCAGGCAGAGAATTCCCGGCTAGCAGCTTCCCTGTGGCGGGGAAGTGCAAACGTACACGTTTTCGGCCGAAAACGCGTTTTCCGGGGAAAACGCACACCACGGCTCTTTCTGAGAAAAAGCAAGCACGGAGGACGAGAATCGCTTTTGCCCTGCGTAGCGTTCCGGGCAGCGGGTAGAACCAGGCAGAGAATTCCCGGCTAGCAGCTTCCCTGTGGCGGGGAAGTGCAAACGTACACGTTTTCGGCCGAAAACGCGTTTTCCGGCGAAAACGCACACCACGGCTCTTTCTGAGAAAAAGCAAGCACGGAGGACGAGAATCGCTTTTGCCCTGCCTAGCGTTCCGGGCAGCGGGTAGAACCAGGCAGAGAATTCCCGGCTAGCAGCTTCCCTGTGGCGGGGAAGTGCAAACGTACACGTTTTCGGCCGAAAACGCGTTTTCCGGCGAAAACGCACACCACGGCTCTTTCTGAGAAAAAGCAAGCACGGAGGACGAGAATCGCTTTTGCCCTGCGTAGCGTTCCGGGCAGCGGGTAGAACCAGGCAGAGAATTCCCGGCTAGCAGCTTCCCTGTG
This sequence comes from Athene noctua, assembly GCF_965140245.1. NCBI lineage: Eukaryota > Metazoa > Chordata > Aves > Strigiformes > Strigidae > Athene > Athene noctua. The sequence continues at coordinate 29,254 of NW_027437712.1, forward strand.
GCGGGGAAGTGCAAACGTACACGTTTTCTGCCAAAAACGCGTTTTCCGGCGAAAACGCACACCACGGCTCTTTCTGAGAAAAAGCAAGCACGGAGGACGAGAATCGCTTTTGCCCTGCGTAGCGTTCCGGGCAGCGGGTAGAACCAGGCAGAGAATTCCCGGCTAGCAGCTTCCCTGTGGCGGGGAAGTGCAAACGTACACGTTTTCGGCCGAAAACGCGTTTTCCGGCGAAAACGCACACCACGGCTCTTTCTGAGAAAAAGCAAGCACGGAGGACGAGAATCGCTTTTGCCCTGCGTAGCGTTCCGGGCAGCGGGTAGAACCAGGCAGAGAATTCCCGGCTAGCAGCTTCCCTGTGGCGGGGAAGTGCAAACGTACACGTTTTCGGCCGAAAACGCGTTTTCCGGCGAAAACGCACACCACGGCTCTTTCTGAGAAAAAGCAAGCACGGAGGACGAGAACCGCTTTTGCCCTGCGTAGCGTTCCGGGCAGCGGGTAGAACCAGGCAGAGAATTCCCGGCTAGCAGCTTCCCTGTGGCGGGGAAGTGCAAACGTACACGTTTTCGGCCGAAAACGCGTTTTCCGGGGAAAACGCACACCACGGCTCTTTCTGAGAAAAAGCAAGCACGGAGGACGAGAATCGCTTTTGCCCTGCGTAGCGTTCCGGGCAGCGGTAGAACCAGGCAGAGAATTCCCGGCTAGCAGCTTCCCTGTGGCGGGGAAGTGCAAACGTACACGTTTTCGGCCGAAAACGCGTTTTCCGGCGAAAACGCACACCACGGCTCTTTCTGAGAAAAAGCAAGCACGGAGGACGAGAATCGCTTTTGCCCTGCGTAGCGTTCCGGGCAGCGGGTAGAACCAGGCAGAGAATTCCCGGCTAGCAGCTTCCCTGTGGCGGGGAAGTGCAAACGTACACGTTTTCGGCCGAAAACGCGTTTTCCGGCGAAAACGCACACCACGGCTCTTTCTGAGAAAAAGCAAGCACGGAGGACGAGAACCGCTTTTGCCCTGCGTAGCGTTCCGGGCAGCGGGTAGAACCAGGCAGAGAATTCCCGGCTAGCAGCTTCCCTGTGGCGGGGAAGTGCAAACGTACACGTTTTCGGCCGAAAACGCGTTTTCCGGCGAAAACGCACACCACGGCTCTTTCTGAGAAAAAGCAAGCACGGAGGACGAGAACCGCTTTTGCCCTGCGTAGCGTTCCGGGCAGCGGGTAGAACCAGGCAGAGAATTCCCGGCTAGCAGCTTCCCTGTGGCGGGGAAGTGCAAACGTACACGTTTTCGGCCGAAAACGCGTTTTCCGGGGAAAACGCACACCACGGCTCTTTCTGAGAAAAAGCAAGCACGGAGGACGAGAATCGCTTTTGCCCTGCGTAGCGTTCCGGGCAGCGGGTAGAACCAGGCAGAGAATTCCCGGCTAGCAGCTTCCCTGTGGCGGGGAAGTGCAAACGTACACGTTTTCGGCCGAAAACGCGTTTTCCGGGGAAAACGCACACCACGGCTCTTTCTGAGAAAAAGCAAGCACGGAGGACGAGAATCGCTTTTGCCCTGCGTAGCGTTCCGGGCAGCGGGTAGAACCAGGCAGAGAATTCCCGGCTAGCAGCTTCCCTGTGGCGGGGAAGTGCAAACGTACACGTTTTCGGCCGAAAACGCGTTTTCCGGCGAAAACGCACACCACGGCTCTTTCTGAGAAAAAGCAAGCACGGAGGACGAGAATCGCTTTTGCCCTGCCTAGCGTTCCGGGCAGCGGGTAGAACCAGGCAGAGAATTCCCGGCTAGCAGCTTCCCTGTGGCGGGGAAGTGCAAACGTACACGTTTTCGGCCGAAAACGCGTTTTCCGGCGAAAACGCACACCACGGCTCTTTCTGAGAAAAAGCAAGCACGGAGGACGAGAATCGCTTTTGCCCTGCGTAGCGTTCCGGGCAGCGGGTAGAACCAGGCAGAGAATTCCCGGCTAGCAGCTTCCCTGTGGCGGGGAAGTGCAAACGTACACGTTTTCTGCCAAAACGCGTTTTCGGCGAAAACGCACACCACGGCTCTTTCTGAGAAAAAGCAAGCACGGAGGACGAGAATCGCTTTTGCCCTGCGTAGCGTTCCGGGCAGCGGGTAGAACCAGGCAGAGAATTCCCGGCTAGCAGCTTCCCTGTGGCTGGGAAGTGCAAACGTACACGTTTTCGGCCGAAAACGCATTTTCCGGCGAAAACGCACACCACGGCTCTTTCTGAGAAAAAGCAAGCACGGAGGACGAGAATCGCTTTTGCCCTGCGTAGCGTTCCGGGCAGCGGGTAGAACCAGGCAGAGAATTCCCGGCTAGCAGCTTCCCTGTGGCGGGGAAGTGCAAACGTACACGTTTTCGGCCGAAAACGCGTTTTCCGGCGAAAACGCACACCACGGCTCTTTCTGAGAAAAAGCAAGCACGGAGGACGAGAACCGCTTTTGCCCTGCGTAGCGTTCCGGGCAGCGGGTAGAACCAGGCAGAGAATTCCCGGCTAGCAGCTTCCCTGTGGCGGGGAAGTGCAAACGTACACGTTTTCGGCCGAAAACGCGTTTTCCGGGGAAAACGCACACCACGGCTCTTTCTGAGAAAAAGCAAGCACGGAGGACGAGAATCGCTTTTGCCCTGCGTAGCGTTCCGGGCAGCGGGTAGAACCAGGCAGAGAATTCCCGGCTAGCAGCTTCCCTGTGGCGGGGAAGTGCAAACGTACACGTTTTCGGCCGAAAACGCGTTTTCCGGGGAAAACGCACACCACGGCTCTTTCTGAGAAAAAGCAAGCACGGAGGACGAGAATCGCTTTTGCCCTGCGTAGCGTTCCGGGCAGCGGGTAGAACCAGGCAGAGAATTCCCGGCTAGCAGCTTCCCTGTGGCGGGGAAGTGCACGTTTTCGGCCGAAAACGCGTTTTCCGGCGAAAACGCACACCACGGCTCTTTCTGAGAAAAAGCAAGCACGGAGGACGAGAATCGCTTTTGCCCTGCCTAGCGTTCCGGGCAGCGGGTAGAACCAGGCAGAGAATTCCCGGCTAGCAGCTTCCCTGTGGCGGGGAAGTGCAAACGTACACGTTTTCGGCCGAAAACGCGTTTTCCGGCGAAAACGCACACCACGGCTCTTTCTGAGAAAAAGCAAGCACGGAGGACGAGAATCGCTTTTGCCCTGCGTAGCGTTCCGGGCAGCGGGTAGAACCAGGCAGAGAATTCCCGGCTAGCAGCTTCCCTGTGGCGGGGAAGTGCAAACGTACACGTTTTCTGCCAAAAACGCGTTTTCCGGCGAAAACGCACACCACGGCTCTTTCTGAGAAAAAGCAAGCACGGAGGACGAGAATCGCTTTTGCCCTGCGTAGCGTTCCGGGCAGCGGGTAGAACCAGGCAGAGAATTCCCGGCTAGCAGCTTCCCTGTGGCGGGGAAGTGCAAACGTACACGTTTTCGGCCGAAAACGCGTTTTCCGGCGAAAACGCACACCACGGCTCTTTCTGAGAAAAAGCAAGCACGGAGGACGAGAATCGCTTTTGCCCTGCGTAGCGTTCCGGGCAGCGGGTAGAACCAGGCAGAGAATTCCCGGCTAGCAGCTTCCCTGTGGCGGGGAAGTGCAAACGTACACGTTTTCGGCCGAAAACGCGTTTTCCGGCGAAAACGCACACCACGGCTCTTTCTGAGAAAAAGCAAGCACGGAGGACGAGAACCGCTTTTGCCCTGCGTAGCGTTCCGGGCAGCGGGTAGAACCAGGCAGAGAATTCCCGGCTAGCAGCTTCCCTGTGGCGGGGAAGTGCAAACGTACACGTTTTCGGCCGAAAACGCGTTTTCCGGGGAAAACGCACACCACGGCTCTTTCTGAGAAAAAGCAAGCACGGAGGACGAGAATCGCTTTTGCCCTGCGTAGCGTTCCGGGCAGCGGGTAGAACCAGGCAGAGAATTCCCGGCTAGCAGCTTCCCTGTGGCGGGGAAGTGCAAACGTACACGTTTTCGGCCGAAAACGCGTTTTCCGGCGAAAACGCACACCACGGCTCTTTCTGAGAAAAAGCAAGCACGGAGGACGAGAATCGCTTTTGCCCTGCGTAGCGTTCCGGGCAGCGGGTAGAACCAGGCAGAGAATTCCCGGCTAGCAGCTTCCCTGTGGCGGGGAAGTGCAAACGTACACGTTTTCGGCCGAAAACGCGTTTTCCGGCGAAAACGCACACCACGGCTCTTTCTGAGAAAAAGCAAGCACGGAGGACCGGAGGACGAGAACCGCTTTTGCCCTGCGTAGCGTTCCGGGCAGCGGGTAGAACCAGGCAGAGAATTCCCGGCTAGCAGCTTCCCTGTGGCGGGGAAGTGCAAACGTACACGTTTTCGGCCGAAAACGCGTTTTCCGGCGAAAACGCACACCACGGCTCTTTCTGAGAAAAAGCAAGCACGGAGGACGAGAACCGCTTTTGCCCTGCGTAGCGTTCCGGGCAGCGGGTAGAACCAGGCAGAGAATTCCCGGCTAGCAGCTTCCCTGTGGCGGGGAAGTGCAAACGTACACGTTTTCGGCCGAAAACGCGTTTTCCGGGGAAAACGCACACCACGGCTCTTTCTGAGAAAAAGCAAGCACGGAGGACGAGAATCGCTTTTGCCCTGCGTAGCGTTCCGGGCAGCGGGTAGAACCAGGCAGAGAATTCCCGGCTAGCAGCTTCCCTGTGGCGGGGAAGTGCAAACGTACACGTTTTCGGCCGAAAACGCGTTTTCCGGGGAAAACGCACACCACGGCTCTTTCTGAGAAAAAGCAAGCACGGAGGACGAGAATCGCTTTTGCCCTGCGTAGCGTTCCGGGCAGCGGGTAGAACCAGGCAGAGAATTCCCGGCTAGCAGCTTCCCTGTGGCGGGGAAGTGCAAACGTACACGTTTTCGGCCGAAAACGCGTTTTCCGGCGAAAACGCACACCACGGCTCTTTCTGAGAAAAAGCAAGCACGGAGGACGAGAATCGCTTTTGCCCTGCCTAGCGTTCCGGGCAGCGGGTAGAACCAGGCAGAGAATTCCCGGCTAGCAGCTTCCCTGTGGCGGGGAAGTGCAAACGTACACGTTTTCGGCCGAAAACGCGTTTTCCGGCGAAAACGCACACCACGGCTCTTTCTGAGAAAAAGCAAGCACGGAGGACGAGAATCGCTTTTGCCCTGCGTAGCGTTCCGGGCAGCGGGTAGAACCAGGCAGAGAATTCCCGGCTAGCAGCTTCCCTGTGGCGGGGAAGTGCAAACGTACACGTTTTCTGCCAAAAACGCGTTTTCGGCGAAAACGCACACCACGGCTCTTTCTGAGAAAAAGCAAGCACGGAGGACGAGAATCGCTTTTGCCCTGCGTAGCGTTCCGGGCAGCGGGTAGAACCAGGCAGAGAATTCCCGGCTAGCAGCTTCCCTGTGGCGGGGAAGTGCAAACGTACACGTTTTCGGCCGAAAACGCGTTTTCCGGCGAAAACGCACACCACGGCTCTTTCTGAGAAAAAGCAAGCACGGAGGACGAGAATCGCTTTTGCCCTGCGTAGCGTTCCGGGCAGCGGGTAGAACCAGGCAGAGAATTCCCGGCTAGCAGCTTCCCTGTGGCGGGGAAGTGCAAACGTACACGTTTTCGGCCGAAAACGCGTTTTCCGGCGAAAACGCACACCACGGCTCTTTCTGAGAAAAAGCAAGCACGGAGGACGAGAATCGCTTTTGCCCTGCGTAGCGTTCCGGGCAGCGGGTAGAACCAGGCAGAGAATTCCCGGCTAGCAGCTTCCCTGTGGCGGGGAAGTGCAAACGTACACGTTTTCTGCCAAAAACGCGTTTTCCGGCGAAAACGCACACCACGGCTCTTTCTGAGAAAAAGCAAGCACGGAGGACGAGAATCGCTTTTGCCCTGCGTAGCGTTCCGGGCAGCGGGTAGAACCAGGCAGAGAATTCCCGGCTAGCAGCTTCCCTGTGGCGGGGAAGTGCAAACGTACACGTTTTCGGCCGAAAACGCGTTTTCCGGGGAAAACGCACACCACGGTTCTTTCTGAGAAAAAGCAAGCACGGAGGACGAGAATCGCTTTTGCCCTGCCTAGCGTTCCGGGCAGCGGGTAGAACCAGGCAGAGAATTCCCGGCTAGCAGCTTCCCTGTGGCGGGGAAGTGCAAACGTACACGTTTTCGGGCGAAAACGCGTTTTCCGGCGAAAACGCACACCACGGCTCTTTCTGAGAAAAAGCAAGCACGGAGGACGAGAATCGCTTTTGCCCTGCGTAGCGTTCCGGGCAGCGGGTAGAACCAGGCAGAGAATTCCCGGCTAGCACCTTCCCTGTGGCTGTGAAGTGCAAACGTACACGTTTTCGGCCGAAAACGCGTTTTCCGGCGAAAACGCACACCACGGCTCTTTCTGAGAAAAAGCAAGCACGAAGGACGAGAACCGCTTTTGCCCTGCGTAGCGTTCCGGGCAGCGGGTAGAACCAGGCAGAGAATTCCCGGCTAGCAGCTTCCCTGTGGCGGGGAAGTGCAAACGTACACGTTTTCGGCCGAAAACGCGTTTTCCGGCGAAAACGCACACCACGGCTCTTTCTGAGAAAAAGCAAGCACGGAGGACGAGAATCGCTTTTGCCCTGCGTAGCGTTCCGGGCAGCGGGTAGAACCAGGCAGAGAATTCCCGGCTAGCAGCTTCCCTGTGGCGGGGAAGTGCAAACGTACACGTTTTCGGCCGAAAACGCGTTTTCCGGCGAAAACGCACACCACGGCTCTTTCTGAGAAAAAGCAAGCACGGAGGACGAGAATCGCTTTTGCCCTGCGTAGCGTTCCGGGCAGCGGGTAGAACCAGGCAGAGAATTCCCGGCTAGCAGCTTCCCTGTGGCGGGGAAGTGCAAACGTACACGTTTTCGGCCAAAAACGCATTTTCCGGCGAAAACGCACACCACGGCTCTTTCTGAGAAAAAGCAAGCACGGAGGACGAGAATCGCTTTTGCCCTGCGTAGCGTTCCGGGCAGCGGGTAGAACCAGGCAGAGAATTCCCGGCTAGCAGCTTCCCTGTGGCCGGGAAGTGCAAACGTACACGTTTTCGGCCGAAAACGCGTTTTCCGGCGAAAACGCACACCACGGCTCTTTCTGAGAAAAAGCAAGCACGGAGGACGAGAATCGCTTTTGCCCTGCGTAGCGTTCCGGGCAGCGGGTAGAACCAGGCAGAGAATTCCCGGCTAGCAGCTTCCCTGTGGCGGGGAAGTGCAAACGTACACGTTTTCGGCCGAAAACGCGTTTTCCGGCGAAAACGCACACCACGGCTCTTTCTGAGAAAAAGCAAGCACGGAGGACGAGAATCGCTTTTGCCCTGCGTAGCGTTCCGGGCAGCGGGTAGAACCAGGCAGAGAATTCCCGGCTAGCAGCTTCCCTGTGGCGGGGAAGTGCAAACGTACACGTTTTCGGCCGAAAACGCGTTTTCCGGGGAAAACGCACACCACGGCTCTTTCTGAGAAAAAGCAAGCACGGAGGACGAGAATCGCTTTTGCCCTGCGTAGCGTTCCGGGCAGCGGGTAGAACCAGGCAGAGAATTCCCGGCTAGCAGCTTCCCTGTGGCGGGGAAGTGCAAACGTACACGTTTTCGGCCGAAAACGCGTTTTCCGGCGAAAACGCACACCACGGTTCTTTCTGAGAAAAAGCAAGCACGGAGGACGAGAATCGCTTTTGCCCTGCGTAGCGTTCCGGGCAGCGGGTAGAACCAGGCAGAGAATTCCCGGCTAGCAGCTTCCCTGTGGCGGGGAAGTGCAAACGTACACGTTTTCGGCCGAAAACGCGTTTTCCGGGAAAACGCACACCACGGGCTCTTTCTGAGAAAAAGCAAGCACGGAGGACGAGAATCGCTTTTGCCCTGCGTAGCGTTCCGGGCAGCGGGTAGAACCAGGCAGAGAATTCCCGGCTAGCAGCTTCCCTGTGGCGGGGAAGTGCAAACGTACACGTTTTCTGCCAAAACGCGTTTTCCGGCGAAAACGCACACCACGGCTCTTTCTGAGAAAAAGCAAGCACGGAGGACGAGAATCGCTTTTGCCCTGCGTAGCGTTCCGGGCAGCGGGTAGAACCAGGCAGAGAATTCCCGGCTAGCAGCTTCCCTGTGGCGGGGAAGTGCAAACGTACACGTTTTCGGCCGAAAACGCGTTTTCCGGCGAAAACGCACACCACGGCTCTTTCTGAGAAAAAGCAAGCACGGAGGACGAGAATCGCTTTTGCCCTGCGTAGCGTTCCGGACAGCGGGTAGAACCAGGCAGAGAATTCCCGGCTAGCAGCTTCCCTGTGGCGGGGAAGTGCAAACGTACACGTTTTCGGCCGAAAACGCGTTTTCCGGCGAAAACGCACACCACGGCTCTTTCTGAGAAAAAGCAAGCACGGAGGACGAGAATCGCTTTTGCCCTGCGTAGCGTTCCGGGCAGCGGGTAGAACCAGGCAGAGAATTCCCGGCTAGCAGCTTCCCTGTGGCGGGGAAGTGCAAACGTACACGTTTTCGGCCGAAAACGCGTTTTCCGGCGAAAACGCACACCACGGCTCTTTCTGAGAAAAAGCAAGCACGGAGGACGAGAATCGCTTTTGCCCTGCGTAGCGTTCCGGGCAGCGGGTAGAACCAGGCAGAGAATTCCCGGCTAGCAGCTTCCCTGTGGCGGGGAAGTGCAAACGTACACGTTTTCGGCCGAAAACGCGTTTTCCGGCGAAAACGCACACCACGGCTCTTTCTGAGAAAAAGCAAGCACGGAGGACGAGAATCGCTTTTGCCCTGCGTAGCGTTCCGGGCAGCGGGTAGAACCAGGCAGAGAATTCCCGGCTAGCAGCTTCCCTGTGGCGGGGAAGTGCAAACGTACACGTTTTCGGCCGAAAACGCGTTTTCCGGGGAAAACGCACACCACGGCTCTTTCTGAGAAAAAGCAAGCACGGAGGACGAGAATCGCTTTTGCCCTGCGTAGCGTTCCGGGCAGCGGGTAGAACCAGGCAGAGAATTCCCGGCTAGCAGCTTCCCTGTGGCGGGGAAGTGCAAACGTACACGTTTTCGGCCCAAAACGCGTTTTCCGGCGAAAACGCACACCACGGCTCTTTCTGAGAAAAAGCAAGCACGGAGGACGAGAATCGCTTTTGCCCTGCGTAGCGTTCCGGGCAGCGGGTAGAACCAGGCAGAGAATTCCCGGCTAGCAGCTTCCCTGTGGCGGGGAAGTGCAAACGTACACGTTTTCGGCCGAAAACGCGTTTTCCGGCGAAAACGCACACCACGGCTCTTTCTGAGAAAAAGCAAGCACGGAGGACGAGAATCGCTTTTGCCCTGCGTAGCGTTCCGGGCAGCGGGTAGAACCAGGCAGAGAATTCCCGGCTAGCAGCTTCCCTGTGGCGGGGAAGTGCAAACGTACACGTTTTCGGCCGAAAACGCGTTTTCGGCGAAAACGCACACCACGGCTCTTTCTGAGAAAAAGCAAGCACGGAGGACGAGAATCGCTTTTGCCCTGCGTAGCGTTCCGGGCAGCGGGTAGAACCAGGCAGAGAATTCCCGGCTAGCAGCTTCCCTGTGGCGGGGAAGTGCAAACGTACACGTTTTCGGCCGAAAACGCGTTTTCCGGCGAAAACGCACACCACGGCTCTTTCTGAGAAAAAGCAAGCACGGAGGACGAGAATCGCTTTTGCCCTGCGTAGCGTTCCGGGCAGCGGGTAGAACCAGGCAGAGAATTCCCGGCTAGCAGCTTCCCTGTGGCGGGGAAGTGCAAACGTACACGTTTTCGGCCGAAAACGCGTTTTCCGGCGAAAACGCACACCACGGCTCTTTCTGAGAAAAAGCAAGCACCGGAGGACGAGAATCGCTTTTGCCCTGCGTAGCGTTCCGGGCAGCGGGTAGAACCAGGCAGAGAATTCCCGGCTAGCAGCTTCCCTGTGGCGGGGGAAGTGCAAACGTACACGTTTTCGGCCGAAAACGCGTTTTCCGGGGAAAACGCACACCACGGTTCTTTCTGAGAAAAAGCAAGCACGGAGGACGAGAATCGCTTTTGCCCTGCGTAGCGTTCCGGGCAGCGGGTAGAACCAGGCAGAGAATTCCCGGCTAGCAGCTTCCCTGTGGCGGGGAAGTGCAAACGTACACGTTTTCGGCCGAAAACGCGTTTTCCGGGCGAAAACGCACACCACGGCTCTTTCTGAGAAAAAGCAAGCACGGAGGACGAGAATCGCTTTTGCCCTGCGTAGCGTTCCGGGCAGCGGGTAGAACCAGGCAGAGAATTCCCGGCTAGCAGCTTCCCTGTGGCGGGGAAGTGCAAACGTACACGTTTTCGGCCGAAAACGCGTTTTCCAGGGAAAACGCACACCACGGCTCTTTCTGAGAAAAAGCAAGCACGGAGGACGAGAATCGCTTTTGCCCTGCGTAGCGTTCCGGGCAGCGGGTAGAACCAGGCAGAGAATTCCCGGCTAGCAGCTTCCCTGTGGCGGGGAAGTGCAAACGTACACGTTTTCGGCCGAAAACGCGTTTTCCGGCGAAAACGCACACCACGGCTCTTTCTGAGAAAAAGCAAGCACGGAGGACGAGAATCGCTTTTGCCCTGCGTAGCGTTCCGGGCAGCGGGTAGAACCAGGCAGAGAATTCCCGGCTAGCAGCTTCCCTGTGGCGGGGAAGTGCAAACGTACACGTTTTCTGCCAAAAACGCGTTTTCGGCGAAAACGCACACCACGGCTCTTTCTGAGAAAAGCAAGCACGGAGGACGAGAATCGCTTTTGCCCTGCGTAGCGTTCCGGGCAGCGGGTAGAACCAGGCAGAGAATTCCCGGCTAGCAGCTTCCCTGTGGCGGGGAAGTGCAAACGTACACGTTTTCGGCCGAAAACGCGTTTTCCGGCGAAAACGCACACCACGGCTCTTTCTGAGAAAAAGCAAGCACGGAGGACGAGAATCGCTTTTGCCCTGCGTAGCGTTCCGGGCAGCGGGTAGAACCAGGCAGAGAATTCCCGGCTAGCAGCTTCCCTGTGGCGGGGAAGTGCAAACGTACACGTTTTCGGCCGAAAACGCGTTTTCCGGCGAAAACGCACACCACGGCTCTTTCTGAGAAAAAGCAAGCACGGAGGACGAGAATCGCTTTTGCCCTGCGTAGCGTTCCGGGCAGCGGGTAGAACCAGGCAGAGAATTCCCGGCTAGCAGCTTCCCTGTGGCGGGGAAGTGCAAACGTACACGTTTTCGGCCGAAAACGCGTTTTCCGGGGAAAACGCACACCACGGTTCTTTCTGAGAAAAAGCAAGCACGGAGGACGAGAATCGCTTTTGCCCTGCGTAGCGTTCCGGGCAGCGGGTAGAACCAGGCAGAGAATTCCCGGCTAGCAGCTTCCCTGTGGCGGGGAAGTGCAAACGTACACGTTTTCGGCCGAAAACGCGTTTTCCGGGGAAAACGCACACCACGGCTCTTTCTGAGAAAAAGCAAGCACGGAGGACGAGAATCGCTTTTGCCCTGCGTAGCGTTCCGGGCAGCGGGTAGAACCAGGCAGAGAATTCCCGGCTAGCAGCTTCCCTGTGGCGGGGAAGTGCAAACGTACACGTTTTCTGCCCAAAACGCGTTTTCGGCGAAAACGCACACCACGGCTCTTTCTGAGAAAAAGCAAGCACGGAGGACGAGAATCGCTTTTGCCCTGCGTAGCGTTCCGGGCAGCGGGTAGAACCAGGCAGAGAATTCCCGGCTAGCAGCTTCCCTGTGGCGGGGAAGTGCAAACGTACACGTTTTCGGCCGAAAACGCGTTTTCCGGCGAAAACGCACACCACGGCTCTTTCTGAGAAAAAGCAAGCACGGAGGACGAGAATCGCTTTTGCCCTGCGTAGCGTTCCGGGCAGCGGGTAGAACCAGGCAGAGAATTCCCGGCTAGCAGCTTCCCTGTGGCGGGGAAGTGCAAACGTACACGTTTTCGGCCAAAAACGCGTTTTCGGCGAAAAAGCACACCACGGCTCTTTCTGAGAAAAAGCAAGCACGGAGGACGAGAATCGCTTTTGCCCTGCGTAGCGTTCCGGGCAGCGGGTAGAACCAGGCAGAGAATTCCCGGCTAGCAGCTTCCCTGTGGCGGGGAAGTGCAAACGTACACGTTTTCGGCCGAAAACGCGTTTTCCGGCGAAAACGCACACCACGGCTCTTTCTGAGAAAAAGCAAGCACGGAGGACGAGAATCGCTTTTGCCCTGCGTAGCGTTCCGGGCAGCGGGTAGAACCAGGCAGAGAATTCCCGGCTAGCAGCTTCCCTGTGGCGGGGAAGTGCAAACGTACACGTTTTCGGCCGAAAACGCGTTTTCCGGCGAAAACGCACACCACGGCTCTTTCTGAGAAAAAGCAAGCACGGAGGACGAGAATCGCTTTTGCCCTGCGTAGCGTTCCGGGCAGCGGGTAGAACCAGGCAGAGAATTCCCGGCTAGCAGCTTCCCTGTGGCGGGGAAGTGCAAACGTACACGTTTTCGGCCGAAAACGCGTTTTCCGGGGAAAACGCACACCACGGTTCTTTCTGAGAAAAAGCAAGCACGGAGGACGAGAATCGCTTTTGCCCTGCGTAGCGTTCCGGGCAGCGGGTAGAACCAGGCAGAGAATTCCCGGCTAGCAGCTTCCCTGTGGCGGGGAAGTGCAAACGTACACGTTTTCGGCCGAAAACGCGTTTTCCGGCGAAAACGCACACCACGGCTCTTTCTGAGAAAAAGCAAGCACGGAGGACGAGAATCGCTTTTGCCCTGCGTAGCGTTCCGGGCAGCGGGTAGAACCAGGCAGAGAATTCCCGGCTAGCAGCTTCCCTGTGGCGGGGAAGTGCAAACGTACACGTTTTCGGCCGAAAACGCGTTTTCCAGGGAAAACGCACACCACGGCTCTTTCTGAGAAAAAGCAAGCACGGAGGACGAGAATCGCTTTTGCCCTGCGTAGCGTTCCGGGCAGCGGGTAGAACCAGGCAGAGAATTCCCGGCTAGCAGCTTCCTTGTGGCGGGGAAGTGCAAACGTACACGTTTTCGGCCGAAAACGCGTTTTCCGGGGAAAACGCACACCACGGCTCTTTCTGAGAAAAAGCAAGCACGGAGGACGAGAATCGCTTTTGCCCTGCGTAGCGTTCCGGGCAGCGGGTAGAACCAGGCAGAGAATTCCCGGCTAGCAGCTTTCCCTGTGGCTGGGAAGTGCAAACGTACACGTTTTCGGCCAAAAACGCGTTTTCGGCGAAAAAGCACACAACGGCTCTTTCTGAGAAAAAGCAAGCACGGAGGACGAGAATCGCTTTTGCCCTGCGTAGCGTTCCGGGCAGCGGGTAGAACCAGGCAGATAATTCCCGGCTAGCAGCTTCCCTGTGGCTGGGAAGTGCAAACGTACACGTTTTCTGCCAAAAACGCGTTTTCGGCGAAAACGCACACCACGGCTCTTTCTGAGAAAAAAGCAAGCACGGAGGACGAGAATCGCTTTTGCCCTGCGTAGCGTTCCGGGCAGCGGGTAGAACCAGGCAGAGAATTCCCGGCTAGCAGCTTCCCTGTGGCGGGGAAGTGCAAACGTACACGTTTTCGGCCGAAAACGCGTTTTCCGGCGAAAACGCACACCACGGCTCTTTCTGAGAAAAAGCAAGCACGGAGGACGAGAATCGCTTTTGCCCTGCGTAGCGTTCCGGGCAGCGGGTAGAACCAGGCAGAGAATTCCCGGCTAGCAGCTTCCCTGTGGCGGGGAAGTGCAAACGTACACGTTTTCGGCCGAAAACGCGTTTTCCGGCGAAAACGCACACCACGGCTCTTTCTGAGAAAAAGCAAGCACGGAGGACGAGAATCGCTTTTGCCCTGCCTAGCGTTCCGGGCAGCGGGTAGAACCAGGCAGAGAATTCCCGGCTAGCAGCTTCCCTGTGGCGGGGAAGTGCAAACGTACATGTTTTCGGCCAAAAACGCGTTTTCGGCGAAAAAGCACACAACGGCTCTTTCTGAGAAAAAGCAAGCAGGGAGGACGAGAATCGCTTTTGCACTGCGTAGCGTTCCGGGCAGCGGGTAGAACCAGGCAGAGAATTCCCGGCTAGCAGCTTCCCTGTGGCTGGGAAGTGCAAACGTACACGTTTTCTGCCAAAAACGCGTTTTCGGCGAAAACGCACACCACGGCTCTTTCTGAGAAAAAGCAAGCACGGAGGACGAGAATCGCTTTTGCCCTGCGTAGCGTTCCGGGCAGCGGGTAAAACCAGGCAGAGAATTCCCGGCTAGCAGCTTCCCTGTGGCGGGGAAGTGCAAACGTACACGTTTTCGGCCGAAAACGCGTTTTCCGGCGAAAACGCACACCACGGCTCTTTCTGAGAAAAAGCAAGCACGGAGGACGAGAATCGCTTTTGCCCTGCGTAGCGTTCCGGGCAGCGGGTAGAACCAGGCAGAGAATTCCCGGCTAGCAGCTTCCCTGTGGCGGGGAAGTGCAAACGTACACGTTTTCGGCCGAAAACGCGTTTTCCGGGGAAAACGCACACCACGGTTCTTTCTGAGAAAAAGCAAGCACGGAGGACGAGAATCGCTTTTGCCCTGCGTAGCGTTCCGGGCAGCGGGTAGAACCAGGCAGAGAATTCCCGGCTAGCAGCTTCCCTGTGGCGGGGAAGTGCAAACGTACACGTTTTCGGCCGAAAACGCGTTTTCCGGCGAAAACGCACACCACGGCTCTTTCTGAGAAAAGCAAGCACGGAGGACGAGAATCGCTTTTGCCCTGCGTAGCGTTCCGGGCAGCGGGTAGAACCAGGCAGAGAATTCCCGGCTAGCAGCTTCCCTGTGGCGGGGAAGTGCAAACGTACACGTTTTCGGCCGAAAACGCGTTTTCCGGCGAAAACGCACACCACGGCTCTTTCTGAGAAAAAGCAAGCACGGAGGACGAGAATCGCTTTTGCCCTGCGTAGCGTTCCGGGCAGCGGGTAGAACCAGGCAGAGAATTCCCGGCTAGCAGCTTTCCTGTGGCTGGGAAGTGCAAACGTACACGTTTTCGGCCAAAAACGCGTTTTCGGCGAAAAAGCACACAACGGCTCTTTCTGAGAAAAAGCAAGCACGGAGGACGAGAATCGCTTTTGCCCTGCGTAGCGTTCCGGGCAGCGGGTAGAACCAGGCAGATAATTCCCGGCTAGCAGCTTCCCTGTGGCTGGGAAGTGCAAACGTACACGTTTTCTGCCAAAAACGCGTTTTCGGCGAAAACGCACACCACGGCTCTTTCTGAGAAAAAGCAAGCACGGAGGACGAGAATCGCTTTTGCCCTGCGTAGCGTTCCGGGCAGCGGGTAGAACCAGGCAGAGAATTCCCGGCTAGCAGCTTCCCTGTGGCGGGGAAGTGCAAACGTACACGTTTTCGGCCGAAAACGCGTTTTCCGGCGAAAACGCACACCACGGCTCTTTCTGAGAAAAAGCAAGCACGGAGGACGAGAATCGCTTTTGCCCTGCGTAGCGTTCCGGGCAGCGGGTAGAACCAGGCAGAGAATTCCCGGCTAGCAGCTTCCCTGTGGCGGGGAAGTGCAAACGTACACGTTTTCGGCCGAAAACGCGTTTTCCGGCGAAAACGCACACCACGGCTCTTTCTGAGAAAAAGCAAGCACGGAGGACGAGAATCGCTTTTGCCCTGCGTAGCGTTCCTGGCAGCGGGTAGAACCAGGCAGAGAATTCCCGGCTAGCAGCTTCCCTGTGGCGGGGAAGTGCAAACGTACACGTTTTCGGCCGAAAACGCGTTTTCCGGCGAAAACGCACACCACGGCTCTTTCTGAGAAAAAGCAAGCACGGAGGACGAGAATCGCTTTTGCCCTGCGTAGCGTTCCGGGCAGCGGGTAGAACCAGGCAGAGAATTCCCGGCTAGCAGCTTCCCTGTGGCTGTGAAGTGCAAACGTACACGTTTTCGGCCGAAAACGCGTTTTCCGGCGAAAACGCACACCACGGCTCTTTCTGAGAAAAAGCAAGCACGGAGGACGAGAACCGCTTTTGCCCTGCGTAGCGTTCCGGGCAGCGGGTAGAACCAGGCAGAGAATTCCCGGCTAGCAGCTTCCCTGTGGCGGGGAAGTGCAAACGTACACGTTTTCGGCCGAAAACGCGTTTTCCGGGGAAAACGCACACCACGGCTCTTTCTGAGAAAAAGCAAGCACGGAGGACGAGAATCGCTTTTGCCCTGCGTAGCGTTCCGGGCAGCGGGTAGAACCAGGCAGAGAATTCCCGGCTAGCAGCTTCCCTGTGGCGGGGAAGTGCAAACGTACACGTTTTCGGCCGAAAACGCGTTTTCCGGCGAAAACGCACACCACGGCTCTTTCTGAGAAAAAGCAAGCACGGAGGACGAGAATCGCTTTTGCCCTGCGTAGCGTTCCGGGCAGCGGGTAGAACCAGGCAGAGAATTCCCGGCTAGCAGCTTCCCTGTGGCGGGGAAGTGCAAACGTACACGTTTTCGGCCGAAAACGCGTTTTCCGGCGAAAACGCACACCACGGCTCTTTCTGAGAAAAAGCAAGCACGGAGGACGAGAATCGCTTTTGCCCTGCGTAGCGTTCCGGGCAGCGGGTAGAACCAGGCAGAGAATTCCCGGCTAGCAGCTTCCCTGTGGCGGGGAAGTGCAAACGTACACGTTTTCGGCCGAAAACGCATTTTCCGGCGAAAACGCACACCACGGCTCTTTCTGAGAAAAAGCAAGCACGGAGGACGAGAATCGCTTTTGCCCTGCGTAGCGTTCCGGGCAGCGGGTAGAACCAGGCAGAGAATTCCCGGCTAGCAGCTTCCCTGTGGCGGGGAAGTGCAAACGTACACGTTTTCGGCCGAAAACGCATTTTCCGGCGAAAACGCACACCACGGCTCTTTCTGAGAAAAAGCAAGCACGGAGGACGAGAACCGCTTTTGCCCTGCGTAGCGTTCCGGGCAGCGGGTAGAACCAGGCAGAGAATTCCCGGCTAGCAGCTTCCCTGTGGCGGGGAAGTGCAAACGTACACGTTTTCGGTCAAAAACGCATTTTCCGGCGAAAACGCACACCACGGCTCTTTCTGAGAAAAAGCAAGCACGGAGGACGAGAATCGCTTTTGCCCTGCGTAGCGTTCCGGGCAGCGGGTAGAACCAGGCAGAGAATTCCCGGCTAGCAGCTTCCCTGTGGCCGGGAAGTGCAAACGTACACGTTTTCGGCCGAAAACGCGTTTTCCGGCGAAAACGCACACCACGGCTATTTCTGAGAAAAAGCAAGCACGGAGGACGAGAATCGCTTTTGCCCTGCGTAGCGTTCCGGGCAGCGGGTAGAACCAGGCAGAGAATTCCCGGCTAGCAGCTTCCCTGTGGCGGGGAAGTGCAAACGTACACGTTTTCGGCCGAAAACGCGTTTTCCGGCGAAAACGCACACCACGGCTCTTTCTGAGAAAAAGCAAGCACGGAGGACGAGAATCGCTTTTGCCCTGCGTAGCGTTCCGGGCAGCGGGTAGAACCAGGCAGAGAATTCCCGGCTAGCAGCTTCCCTGTGGCGGGGAAGTGCAAACGTACACGTTTTCGGCCGAAAACGCGTTTTCCGGGGAAAACGCACACCACGGCTCTTTCTGAGAAAAAGCAAGCACGGAGGACGAGAATCGCTTTTGCCCTGCGTAGCGTTCCGGGCAGCGGGTAGAACCAGGCAGAGAATTCCCGGCTAGCAGCTTTCCTATGGCTGGAAAGTGCAAACGTACACGTTTTCGGCCAAAAACGCGTTTTCGGCGAAAAAGCACACAACGGCTCTTTCTGAGAAAAAGCAAGCACGGAGGACGAGAATCGCTTTTGCCCTGCGTAGCGTTCCGGGCAGCGGGTAGAACCAGGCAGAGAATTCCCGGCTAGCAGCTTCCCTGTGGCGGGGAAGTGCAAACGTACACGTTTTCGGCCGAAAACGCGTTTTCCGGCGAAAACGCACACCACGGCTCTTTCTGAGAAAAAGCAAGCACGGAGGACGAGAATCGCTTTTGCCCTGCGTAGCGTTCCGGGCAGCGGGTAGAACCAGGCAGAGAATTCCCGGCTAGCAGCTTCCCTGTGTCGGGGAAGTGCAAACGTACACGTTTTCGGCCGAAAACGCGTTTTCGGGCGAAAACGCACACCACGGCTCTTTCTGAGAAAAAGCAAGCACGGAGGACGAGAATCGCTTTTGCCCTGCCTAGCGTTCCGGGCAGCGGGTAGAACCAGGCAGAGAATTCCCGGCTAGCAGCTTTCCTGTGGCTGGGAAGTGCAAACGTACACGTTTTCGGCCAAAAACGCGTTTTCGGCGAAAAAGCACACAACGGCTCTTTCTGAGAAAAAGCAAGCACGGAGGACGAGAATCGCTTTTGCCCTGCGTAGCGTTCCGGGCAGCGGGTAGAACCAGGCAGATAATTCCCGGCTAGCAGCTTCCCTGTGGCTGGGAAGTGCAAACGTACACGTTTTCTGCCAAAAACGCGTTTTCGGCGAAAACGCACACCACGGCTCTTTCTGAGAAAAAGCAAGCACGGAGGACGAGAATCGCTTTTGCCCTGCCTAGCGTTCCGGGCAGCGGGTAGAACCAGGCAGAGAATTCCCGGCTAGCAGCTTCCCTGTGGCCGGGAAGTGCAAACGTACACGTTTTCGGCCGAAAACGCGTTTTCCGGCGAAAACGCACACCACGGCTCTTTCTGAGAAAAAGCAAGCACGGAGGACGAGAATCGCTTTTGCCCTGCGTAGCGTTCCGGGCAGCGGGTAGAACCAGGCAGAGAATTCCCGGCTAGCAGCTTCCCTGTGGCGGGGAAGTGCAAACGTACACGTTTTCGGCCGAAAACGCGTTTTCCGGCGAAAACGCACACCACGGCTCTTTCTGAGAAAAAGCAAGCACGGAGGACGAGAATCGCTTTTGCCCTGCGTAGCGTTCCGGGCAGCGGGTAGAACCAGGCAGAGAATTCCCGGCTAGCAGCTTCCCTGTGGCGGGGAAGTGCAAACGTACACGTTTTCGGCCGAAAACGCGTTTTCCGGCGAAAACGCACACCACGGCTCTTTCTGAGAAAAAGCAAGCACGGAGGACGAGAATCGCTTTTGCCCTGCGTAGCGTTCCGGGCAGCGGGTAGAACCAGGCAGAGAATTCCCGGCTAGCAGCTTCCCTGTGGCGGGGAAGTGCAAACGTACACGTTTTCGGCCGAAAACGCGTTTTCCGGCGAAAACGCACACCACGGCTCTTTCTGAGAAAAAGCAAGCACGGAGGACGAGAATCGCTTTTGCCCTGCGTAGCGTTCCGGGCAGCGGGTAGAAACAGGCAGAGAATTCCCGGCTAGCACCTTCCCTGTGGCTGTGAAGTGCAAACGTACACGTTTTCGGCCGAAAACGCGTTTTCCGGCGAAAACGCACACCACGGCTCTTTCTGAGAAAAAGCAAGCACGGAGGACGAGAACTGCTTTTGCCCTGCGTAGCGTTCCGGGCAGCGGGTAGAACCAGGCAGAGAATTCCCGGCCAGCAGCTTCCCTGTGGCGGGGAAGTGCAAACGTACACGTTTTCGGCCGAAAACGCGTTTTCCGGCGAAAACGCACACCACGGCTCTTTCTGAGAAAAAGCAAGCACGGAGGACGAGAATCGCTTTTGCCCTGCGTAGCGTTCCGGGCAGCGGGTAGAACCAGGCAGAGAATTCCCGGCTAGCAGCTTCCCTGTGGCGGGGAAGTGCAAACGTACACGTTTTCGGCCGAAAACGCGTTTTCCGGCGAAAACGCACACCACGGCTCTTTCTGAGAAAAAGCAAGCACGGAGGACGAGAATCGCTTTTGCCCTGCGTAGCGTTCCGGGCAGCGGGTAGAACCAGGCAGAGAATTCCCGGCTAGCACCTTCCCTGTGGCGGGGAAGTGCAAACGTACACGTTTTCGGCCGAAAACGCGTTTTCCGGCGAAAACGCACACCACGGCTCTTTCTGAGAAAAAGCAAGCACGGAGGACGAGAACCGCTTTTGCCCTGCGTAGCGTTCCGGGCAGCGGGTAGAACCAGGCAGAGAATTCCCGGCTAGCAGCTTCCTTGTGGCGGGGAAGTGCAAACGTACACGTTTTCGGCCGAAAACGCGTTTTCCGGGGAAAACGCACACCACGGCTCTTTCTGAGAAAAAGGAAGCACGGAGGACGAGAATCGCTTTTGCCCTGCGTAGCGTTCCGGGCAGCGGGTAGAACCAGGCAGAGAATTCCCGGCTAGCAGCTTCCCTGTGGCGGGGAAGTGCAAACGTACATGTTTTCGGCCAAAAACGCGTTTTCGGCGAAAAAGCACACAACGGCTCTTTCTGAGAAAAAGCAAGCACGGAGGACGAGAATCGCTTTTGCCCTGCGTAGCGTTCCGGGCAGCGGGTAGAACCAGGCAGAGAATTCCCGGCTAGCAGCTTCCCTGTGGCTGGGAAGTGCAAACGTACACGTTTTCTGCCAAAAACGCGTTTTCGGCGAAAACGCACACCACGGCTCTTTCTGAGAAAAAGCAAGCACGGAGGACGAGAATCGCTTTTGCCCTGCGTAGCGTTCCGGGCAGCGGGTAGAACCAGGCAGAGAATTCCCGGCTAGCAGCTTCCCTGTGGCGGGGAAGTGCAAACGTACACGTTTTCGGCCGAAAACGCATTTTCCGGCGAAAACGCACACCACGGCTCTTTCTGAGAAAAAGCAAGCACGGAGGACGAGAATCGCTTTTGCCCTGCGTAGCGTTCCGGGCAGCGGGTAGAACCAGGCAGAGAATTCCCGGCTAGCAGCTTCCCTGTGGCGGGGAAGTGCAAACGTACACGTTTTCGGCCGAAAACGCGTTTTCCGGCGAAAACGCACACCACGGCTCTTTCTGAGAAAAAGCAAGCACGGAGGACGAGAATCGCTTTTGCCCTGCGTAGCGTTCCGGGCAGCGGGTAGAACCAGGCAGAGAATTCCCGGCTAGCAGCTTCCCTGTGGCGGGGAAGTGCAAACGTACACGTTTTCGGCCGAAAACGCGTTTTCCGGCGAAAACGCACACCACGGCTCTTTCTGAGAAAAAGCAAGCACGGAGGACGAGAATCGCTTTTGCCCTGCGTAGCGTTCCGGGCAGCGGGTAGAACCAGGCAGAGAATTCCCGGCTAGCAGCTTCCCTGTGGCGGGGAAGTGCAAACGTACACGTTTTCGGCGGAAAACGCGTTTTCCGGCGAAAACGCACACCACGGCTCTTTCTGAGAAAAAGCAAGCACGGAGGACGAGAATCGCTTTTGCCCTGCGTAGCGTTCCGGGCAGCGGGTAGAACCAGGCAGAGAATTCCCGGCTAGCAGCTTCCCTGTGGCGGGGAAGTGCAAACGTACACGTTTTCGGCCGAAAACGCATTTTCCGGCGAAAACGCACACCACGGCTCTTTCTGAGAAAAAGCAAGCACGGAGGACGAGAATCGCTTTTGCCCTGCGTAGCGTTCCGGGCAGCGGGTAGAACCAGGCAGAGAATTCCCGGCTAGCAGCTTCCCTGTGGCGGGGAAGTGCAAACGTACACGTTCTCGGCCGAAAACGCATTTTCCGGCGAAAACGCACACCACGGCTCTTTCTGAGAAAAAGCAAGCACGGAGGACGAGAATCGCTTTTGCCCTGCGTAGCGTTCCGGGCAGCGGGTAGAACCAGGCAGAGAATTCCCGGCTAGCAGCTTCCCTGTGGCGGGGAAGTGCAAACGTACACGTTTTCGGCCGAAAACGCGTTTTCCGGCGAAAACGCACACCACGGCTCTTTCTGAGAAAAAGCAAGCACGGAGGACGAGAATCGCTTTTGCCCTGCCTAGCGTTCCGGGCAGCGGGTAGAACCAGGCAGAGAATTCCCGGCTAGAAGCTTCCCTGCGGCGGGGAAGTGCAAACGTACACGTTTTCGGCCGAAAACGCGTTTTCCGGGGAAAACGCACACCACGGCTCTTTCTGAGAAAAAGCAAGCACGGAGGACGAGAATCGCTTTTGCCCTGCCTAGCGTTCCGGGCAGCGGGTAGAACCAGGCAGAGAATTCCCGGCTAGCAGCTTTCCTGTGGCTGGGAAGTGCAAACGTACACGTTTTCGGCCAAAAACGCGTTTTCGGCGAAAAAGCACACAACGGCTCTTTCTGAGAAAAAGCAAGCACGGAGGACGAGAACCGCTTTTGCCCTGCGTAGCGTTCCGGGCAGCGGGTAGAACCAGGCAGAGAATTCCCGGCTAGCAGCTTCCCTGTGGCCGGGAAGTGCAAACGTACACGTTTTCGGCCGAAAACGCATTTTCCGGCGAAAACGCACACCACGGCTCTTTCTGAGAAAAAGCAAGCACGGAGGACGAGAACCGCTTTTGCCCTGCGTAGCGTTCCGGGCAGCGGGTAGAACCAGGCAGAGAATTCCCGGCTAGCAGCTTCCCTGTGGCTGTGAAGTGCAAACGTACACGTTTTCGGCCGAAAACGCGTTTTCCGGCGAAAACGCACACCACGGCTCTTTCTGAGAAAAAGCAAGCACGGAGGACGAGAACCGCTTTTGCCCTGCGTAGCGTTCCGGGCAGCGGGTAGAACCAGGCAGAGAATTCCCGGCTAGCAGCTTCCCTGTGGCGGGGAAGTGCAAACGTACACGTTTTCGGCCGAAAACGCGTTTTCCGGGGAAAACGCACACCACGGCTCTTTCTGAGAAAAAGCAAGCACGGAGGACGAGAATCGCTTTTGCCCTGCGTAGCGTTCCGGGCAGCGGGTAGAACCAGGCAGAGAATTCCCGGCTAGCAGCTTCCCTGTGGCGGGGAAGTGCAAACGTACACGTTTTCGGCCGAAAACGCGTTTTCCGGCGAAAACGCACACCACGGCTCTTTCTGAGAAAAAGCAAGCACGGAGGACGAGAATCGCTTTTGCCCTGCGTAGCGTTCCGGGCAGCGGGTAGAACCAGGCAGAGAATTCCCGGCTAGCAGCTTCCCTGTGGCGGGGAAGTGCAAACGTACACGTTTTCGGCCGAAAACGCGTTTTCCGGCGAAAACGCACACCACGGCTCTTTCTGAGAAAAAGCAAGCACGGAGGACGAGAATCGCTTTTGCCCTGCGTAGCGTTCCGGGCAGCGGGTAGAACCAGGCAGAGAATTCCCGGCTAGCAGCTTCCCTGTGGCGGGGAAGTGCAAACGTACACGTTTTCGGCCGAAAACGCATTTTCCGGCGAAAACGCACACCACGGCTCTTTCTGAGAAAAAGCAAGCACGGAGGACGAGAATCGCTTTTGCCCTGCGTAGCGTTCCGGGCAGCGGGTAGAACCAGGCAGAGAATTCCCGGCTAGCAGCTTCCCTGTGGCGGGGAAGTGCAAACGTACACGTTTTCGGCCGAAAACGCATTTTCCGGCGAAAACGCACACCACGGCTCTTTCTGAGAAAAAGCAAGCACGGAGGACGAGAACCGCTTTTGCCCTGCGTAGCGTTCCGGGCAGCGGGTAGAACCAGGCAGAGAATTCCCGGCTAGCAGCTTCCCTGTGGCGGGGAAGTGCAAACGTACACGTTTTCGGTCAAAAACGCATTTTCCGGCGAAAACGCACACCACGGCTCTTTCTGAGAAAAAGCAAGCACGGAGGACGAGAATCGCTTTTGCCCTGCGTAGCGTTCCGGGCAGCGGGTAGAACCAGGCAGAGAATTCCCGGCTAGCAGCTTCCCTGTGGCCGGGAAGTGCAAACGTACACGTTTTCGGCCGAAAACGCGTTTTCCGGCGAAAACGCACACCACGGCTATTTCTGAGAAAAAGCAAGCACGGAGGACGAGAATCGCTTTTGCCCTGCGTAGCGTTCCGGGCAGCGGGTAGAACCAGGCAGAGAATTCCCGGCTAGCAGCTTCCCTGTGGCGGGGAAGTGCAAACGTACACGTTTTCGGCCGAAAACGCGTTTTCCGGCGAAAACGCACACCACGGCTCTTTCTGAGAAAAAGCAAGCACGGAGGACGAGAATCGCTTTTGCCCTGCGTAGCGTTCCGGGCAGCGGGTAGAACCAGGCAGAGAATTCCCGGCTAGCAGCTTCCCTGTGGCGGGGAAGTGCAAACGTACACGTTTTCGGCCGAAAACGCGTTTTCCGGGGAAAACGCACACCACGGCTCTTTCTGAGAAAAAGCAAGCACGGAGGACGAGAATCGCTTTTGCCCTGCGTAGCGTTCCGGGCAGCGGGTAGAACCAGGCAGAGAATTCCCGGCTAGCAGCTTTCCTATGGCTGGAAAGTGCAAACGTACACGTTTTCGGCCAAAAACGCGTTTTCGGCGAAAAAGCACACAACGGCTCTTTCTGAGAAAAAGCAAGCACGGAGGACGAGAATCGCTTTTGCCCTGCGTAGCGTTCCGGGCAGCGGGTAGAACCAGGCAGAGAATTCCCGGCTAGCAGCTTCCCTGTGGCGGGGAAGTGCAAACGTACACGTTTTCGGCCGAAAACGCGTTTTCCGGCGAAAACGCACACCACGGCTCTTTCTGAGAAAAAGCAAGCACGGAGGACGAGAATCGCTTTTGCCCTGCGTAGCGTTCCGGGCAGCGGGTAGAACCAGGCAGAGAATTCCCGGCTAGCAGCTTCCCTGTGTCGGGGAAGTGCAAACGTACACGTTTTCGGCCGAAAACGCGTTTTCGGGCGAAAACGCACACCACGGCTCTTTCTGAGAAAAAGCAAGCACGGAGGACGAGAATCGCTTTTGCCCTGCCTAGCGTTCCGGGCAGCGGGTAGAACCAGGCAGAGAATTCCCGGCTAGCAGCTTTCCTGTGGCTGGGAAGTGCAAACGTACACGTTTTCGGCCAAAAACGCGTTTTCGGCGAAAAAGCACACAACGGCTCTTTCTGAGAAAAAGCAAGCACGGAGGACGAGAATCGCTTTTGCCCTGCGTAGCGTTCCGGGCAGCGGGTAGAACCAGGCAGATAATTCCCGGCTAGCAGCTTCCCTGTGGCTGGGAAGTGCAAACGTACACGTTTTCTGCCAAAAACGCGTTTTCGGCGAAAACGCACACCACGGCTCTTTCTGAGAAAAAGCAAGCACGGAGGACGAGAATCGCTTTTGCCCTGCCTAGCGTTCCGGGCAGCGGGTAGAACCAGGCAGAGAATTCCCGGCTAGCAGCTTCCCTGTGGCCGGGAAGTGCAAACGTACACGTTTTCGGCCGAAAACGCGTTTTCCGGCGAAAACGCACACCACGGCTCTTTCTGAGAAAAAGCAAGCACGGAGGACGAGAATCGCTTTTGCCCTGCGTAGCGTTCCGGGCAGCGGGTAGAACCAGGCAGAGAATTCCCGGCTAGCAGCTTCCCTGTGGCGGGGAAGTGCAAACGTACACGTTTTCGGCCGAAAACGCGTTTTCCGGCGAAAACGCACACCACGGCTCTTTCTGAGAAAAAGCAAGCACGGAGGACGAGAATCGCTTTTGCCCTGCGTAGCGTTCCGGGCAGCGGGTAGAACCAGGCAGAGAATTCCCGGCTAGCAGCTTCCCTGTGGCGGGGAAGTGCAAACGTACACGTTTTCGGCCGAAAACGCGTTTTCCGGCGAAAACGCACACCACGGCTCTTTCTGAGAAAAAGCAAGCACGGAGGACGAGAATCGCTTTTGCCCTGCGTAGCGTTCCGGGCAGCGGGTAGAACCAGGCAGAGAATTCCCGGCTAGCAGCTTCCCTGTGGCGGGGAAGTGCAAACGTACACGTTTTCGGCCGAAAACGCGTTTTCCGGCGAAAACGCACACCACGGCTCTTTCTGAGAAAAAGCAAGCACGGAGGACGAGAATCGCTTTTGCCCTGCGTAGCGTTCCGGGCAGCGGGTAGAAACAGGCAGAGAATTCCCGGCTAGCACCTTCCCTGTGGCTGTGAAGTGCAAACGTACACGTTTTCGGCCGAAAACGCGTTTTCCGGCGAAAACGCACACCACGGCTCTTTCTGAGAAAAAGCAAGCACGGAGGACGAGAACTGCTTTTGCCCTGCGTAGCGTTCCGGGCAGCGGGTAGAACCAGGCAGAGAATTCCCGGCCAGCAGCTTCCCTGTGGCGGGGAAGTGCAAACGTACACGTTTTCGGCCGAAAACGCGTTTTCCGGCGAAAACGCACACCACGGCTCTTTCTGAGAAAAAGCAAGCACGGAGGACGAGAATCGCTTTTGCCCTGCGTAGCGTTCCGGGCAGCGGGTAGAACCAGGCAGAGAATTCCCGGCTAGCAGCTTCCCTGTGGCGGGGAAGTGCAAACGTACACGTTTTCGGCCGAAAACGCGTTTTCCGGCGAAAACGCACACCACGGCTCTTTCTGAGAAAAAGCAAGCACGGAGGACGAGAATCGCTTTTGCCCTGCGTAGCGTTCCGGGCAGCGGGTAGAACCAGGCAGAGAATTCCCGGCTAGCACCTTCCCTGTGGCGGGGAAGTGCAAACGTACACGTTTTCGGCCGAAAACGCGTTTTCCGGCGAAAACGCACACCACGGCTCTTTCTGAGAAAAAGCAAGCACGGAGGACGAGAACCGCTTTTGCCCTGCGTAGCGTTCCGGGCAGCGGGTAGAACCAGGCAGAGAATTCCCGGCTAGCAGCTTCCTTGTGGCGGGGAAGTGCAAACGTACACGTTTTCGGCCGAAAACGCGTTTTCCGGGGAAAACGCACACCACGGCTCTTTCTGAGAAAAAGGAAGCACGGAGGACGAGAATCGCTTTTGCCCTGCGTAGCGTTCCGGGCAGCGGGTAGAACCAGGCAGAGAATTCCCGGCTAGCAGCTTCCCTGTGGCGGGGAAGTGCAAACGTACATGTTTTCGGCCAAAAACGCGTTTTCGGCGAAAAAGCACACAACGGCTCTTTCTGAGAAAAAGCAAGCACGGAGGACGAGAATCGCTTTTGCCCTGCGTAGCGTTCCGGGCAGCGGCTAGAACCAGGCAGAGAATTCCCGGCTAGCAGCTTCCCTGTGGCTGGGAAGTGCAAACGTACACGTTTTCTGCCAAAAACGCGTTTTCGGCGAAAACGCACACCACGGCTCTTTCTGAGAAAAAGCAAGCACGGAGGACGAGAATCGCTTTTGCCCTGCGTAGCGTTCCGGGCAGCGGGTAGAACCAGGCAGAGAATTCCCGGCTAGCAGCTTCCCTGTGGCGGGGAAGTGCAAACGTACACGTTTTCGGCCGAAAACGCATTTTCCGGCGAAAACGCACACCACGGCTCTTTCTGAGAAAAAGCAAGCACGGAGGACGAGAATCGCTTTTGCCCTGCGTAGCGTTCCGGGCAGCGGGTAGAACCAGGCAGAGAATTCCCGGCTAGCAGCTTCCCTGTGGCGGGGAAGTGCAAACGTACACGTTTTCGGCCGAAAACGCGTTTTCCGGCGAAAACGCACACCACGGCTCTTTCTGAGAAAAAGCAAGCACGGAGGACGAGAATCGCTTTTGCCCTGCGTAGCGTTCCGGGCAGCGGGTAGAACCAGGCAGAGAATTCCCGGCTAGCAGCTTCCCTGTGGCGGGGAAGTGCAAACGTACACGTTTTCGGCCGAAAACGCGTTTTCCGGCGAAAACGCACACCACGGCTCTTTCTGAGAAAAAGCAAGCACGGAGGACGAGAATCGCTTTTGCCCTGCGTAGCGTTCCGGGCAGCGGGTAGAACCAGGCAGAGAATTCCCGGCTAGCAGCTTCCCTGTGGCGGGGAAGTGCAAACGTACACGTTTTCGGCGGAAAACGCGTTTTCCGGCGAAAACGCACACCACGGCTCTTTCTGAGAAAAAGCAAGCACGGAGGACGAGAATCGCTTTTGCCCTGCGTAGCGTTCCGGGCAGCGGGTAGAACCAGGCAGAGAATTCCCGGCTAGCAGCTTCCCTGTGGCGGGGAAGTGCAAACGTACACGTTTTCGGCCGAAAACGCATTTTCCGGCGAAAACGCACACCACGGCTCTTTCTGAGAAAAAGCAAGCACGGAGGACGAGAATCGCTTTTGCCCTGCGTAGCGTTCCGGGCAGCGGGTAGAACCAGGCAGAGAATTCCCGGCTAGCAGCTTCCCTGTGGCGGGGAAGTGCAAACGTACACGTTCTCGGCCGAAAACGCATTTTCCGGCGAAAACGCACACCACGGCTCTTTCTGAGAAAAAGCAAGCACGGAGGACGAGAATCGCTTTTGCCCTGCGTAGCGTTCCGGGCAGCGGGTAGAACCAGGCAGAGAATTCCCGGCTAGCAGCTTCCCTGTGGCGGGGAAGTGCAAACGTACACGTTTTCGGCCGAAAACGCGTTTTCCGGCGAAAACGCACACCACGGCTCTTTCTGAGAAAAAGCAAGCACGGAGGACGAGAATCGCTTTTGCCCTGCCTAGCGTTCCGGGCAGCGGGTAGAACCAGGCAGAGAATTCCCGGCTAGAAGCTTCCCTGCGGCGGGGAAGTGCAAACGTACACGTTTTCGGCCGAAAACGCGTTTTCCGGGGAAAACGCACACCACGGCTCTTTCTGAGAAAAAGCAAGCACGGAGGACGAGAATCGCTTTTGCCCTTCCTAGCGTTCCGGGCAGCGGGTAGAACCAGGCAGAGAATTCCCGGCTAGCAGCTTTCCTGTGGCTGGGAAGTGCAAACGTACACGTTTTCGGCCAAAAACGCGTTTTCGGCGAAAAAGCACACAACGGCTCTTTCTGAGAAAAAGCAAGCACGGAGGACGAGAACCGCTTTTGCCCTGCGTAGCGTTCCGGGCAGCGGGTAGAACCAGGCAGAGAATTCCCGGCTAGCAGCTTCCCTGTGGCCGGGAAGTGCAAACGTACACGTTTTCGGCCGAAAACGCATTTTCCGGCGAAAACGCACACCACGGCTCTTTCTGAGAAAAAGCAAGCACGGAGGACGAGAATCGCTTTTGCCCTGCGTAGCGTTCCGGGCAGCGGGTAGAACCAGGCAGAGAATTCCCGGCTAGCAGCTTCCCTGTGGCGGGGAAGTGCAAACGTACACGTTTTCGGCCGAAAACGCATTTTCCGGCGAAAACGCACACCACGGCTCTTTCTGAGAAAAAGCAAGCACGGAGGACGAGAATCGCTTTTGCCCTGCGTAGCGTTCCGGGCAGCGGGTAGAACCAGGCAGAGAATTCCCGGCTAGCAGCTTCCCTGTGGCGGGGAAGTGCAAACGTAAACGTTTTCGGCAAAAACGCGTTTTCGGCGAAAAAGCACACCACGGCTCTTTCTGAGAAAAAGCAAGCACGGAGGACGAGAATCGCTTTTGCCCTGCGTAGCGTTCCGGGCAGCGGGTAGAACCAGGCAGAGAATTCCCGGCTAGCAGCTTCCCTGTGGCGGGGAAGTGCAAACGTACACGTTTTCTGCCAAAAACGCGTTTTCGGCGAAAACGCACACCACGGCTCTTTCTGAGAAAAAGCAAGCACGGAGGACGAGAATCGCTTTTGCCCTGCGTAGCGTTCCGGGCAGCGGGTAGAACCAGGCAGAGAATTCCCGGCTAGCAGCTTCCCTGTGGCGGGGAAGTGCAAACGTACACGTTTTCGGCCGAAAACGCATTTTCCGGCGAAAACGCACACCACGGCTCTTTCTGAGAAAAAGCAAGCACGGAGGACGAGAATCGCTTTTGCCCTGCGTAGCGTTCCGGGCAGCGGGTAGAACCAGGCAGAGAATTCCCGGCTAGCAGCTTCCCTGTGGCGGGGAAGTGCAAACGTACACGTTTTCGGCCGAAAACGCGTTTTCCGGCGAAAACGCACACCACGGCTCTTTCTGAGAAAAAGCAAGCACGGAGGACGAGAATCGCTTTTGCCCTGCGTAGCGTTCCGGGCAGCGGGTAGAACCAGGCAGAGAATTCCCGGCTAGCAGCTTCCCTGTGGCGGGGAAGTGCAAACGTACACGTTTTCGGCCGAAAACGCGTTTTCCGGCGAAAACGCACACCACGGCTCTTTCTGAGAAAAAGCAAGCACGGAGGACGAGAATCGCTTTTGCCCTGCGTAGCGTTCCGGGCAGCGGGTAGAACCAGGCAGAGAATTCCCGGCTAGCAGCTTCCCTGTGGCGGGGAAGTGCAAACGTACACGTTTTCGGCGGAAAACGCGTTTTCCGGCGAAAACGCACACCACGGCTCTTTCTGAGAAAAAGCAAGCACGGAGGACGAGAATCGCTTTTGCCCTGCGTAGCGTTCCGGGCAGCGGGTAGAACCAGGCAGAGAATTCCCGGCTAGCAGCTTCCCTGTGGCGGGGAAGTGCAAACGTACACGTTTTCGGCCGAAAACGCGTTTTCCGGGGAAAACGCACACCACGGCTCTTGCTGAGAAAAAGCAAGCACGGAGGACGAGAATCGCTTTTGCCCTGCGTAGCGTTCCGGGCAGCGGGTAGAACCAGGCAGAGAATTCCCGGCTAGCAGCTTCCCTGTGGCGGGGAAGTGCAAACGTACACGTTTTCGGCCGAAAACGCGTTTTCCGGCGAAAACGCACACCACGGCTCTTTCTGAGAAAAAGCAAGCACGGAGGACGAGAATCGCTTTTGCCCTGCGTAGCGTTCCGGGCAGCGGGTAGAACCAGGCAGAGAATTCCGGGCTAGCAGCTTCCCTGTGGCGGGGAAGTGCAAACGTACACGTTTTCGGCCGAAAACGCGTTTTCCGGCGAAAACGCACACCACGGCTCTTTCTGAGAAAAAGCAAGCACGGAGGACGAGAATCGCTTTTGCCCTGCGTAGCGTTCCGGGCAGCGGGTAGAACCAGGCAGAGAATTCCCGGCTAGCAGCTTCCCTGTGGCGGGGAAGTGCAAACGTACACGTTTTCGGCCGAAAACGCGTTTTCCGGCGAAAACGCACACCACGGCTCTTTCTGAGAAAAAGCAAGCACGGAGGACGAGAATCGCTTTTGCCCTGCGTAGCGTTCCGGGCAGCGGGTAGAACCAGGCAGAGAATTCCCGGCTAGCAGCTTCCCTGTGGCGGGGAAGTGCAAACGTACACGTTTTCGGCCGAAAACGCGTTTTCCGGCGAAAACGCACACCACGGCTCTTTCTGAGAAAAAGCAAGCACGGAGGACGAGAATCGCTTTTGCCCTGCGTAGCGTTCCGGGCAGCGGGTAGAACCAGGCAGAGAATTTCCGGCTAGCAGCTTCCCTGTGGCCGGGAAGTGCAAACGTACACGTTTTCGGCCGAAAACGCGTTTTCCGGCGAAAACGCACACCACGGCTCTTTCTGAGAAAAAGCAAGCACGGAGGACGAGAATCGCTTTTGCCCTGCGTAGCGTTCCGGGCAGCGGGTAGAACCAGGCAGAGAATTCCCGGCTAGCACCTTCCCTGTGGCGGGGAAGTGCAAACGTACACGTTTTCGGCCGAAAACGCATTTTCCGGCGAAAACGCACACCACGGCTCTTTCTGAGAAAAAGCAAGCACGGAGGACGAGAATCGCTTTTGCCCTGCGTAGCGTTCCGGGCAGCGGGTAGAACCAGGCAGAGAATTCCCGGCTAGCAGCTTCCCTGTGGCGGGGAAGTGCAAACGTACACGTTTTCGGCCGAAAACGCATTTTCCGGCGAAAACGCACACCACGGCTCTTTCTGAGAAAAAGCAAGCACGGAGGACGAGAACCGCTTTTGCCCTGCGTAGCGTTCCGGGCAGCGGGTAGAACCAGGCAGAGAATTCCCGGCTAGCAGCTTCCCTGTGGCGGGGAAGTGCAAACGTACACGTTTTCGGCCAAAAACGCATTTTCCGGCGAAAACGCACACCACGGCTCTTTCTGAGAAAAAGCAAGCACGGAGGACGAGAATCGCTTTTGCCCTGCCTAGCGTTCCGGGCAGCGGGTAGAACCAGGCAGAGAATTCCCGGCTAGCAGCTTCCCTGTGGCGGGGAAGTGCAAACGTACATGTTTTCGGCCAAAAACGCGTTTTCGGCGAAAAAGCACACAACGGCTCTTTCTGAGAAAAAGCAAGCACGGAGGACGAGAATCGCTTTTGCCCTGCGTAGCGTTCCGGGCAGCGGGTAGAACCAGGCAGAGAATTCCCGGCTAGCAGCTTCCCTGTGGCTGGGAAGTGCAAACGTACACGTTTTCTGCCAAAAACGCGTTTTCGGCGAAAACGCACACCACGGCTCTTTCTGAGAAAAAGCAAGCACGGAGGACGAGAATCGCTTTTGCCCTGCGTAGCGTTCCGGGCAGCGGGTAGAACCAGGCAGAGAATTCCCGGCTAGCAGCTTCCCTGTGGCGGGGAAGTGCAAACGTACACGTTTTCGGCCGAAAACGCGTTTTCCGGCGAAAACGCACACCACGGCTCTTTCTGAGAAAAAGCAAGCACGGAGGACGAGAATCGCTTTTGCCCTGCGTAGCGTTCCGGGCAGCGGGTAGAACCAGGCAGAGAATTCCCGGCTAGCAGCTTCCCTGTGGCGGGGAAGTGCAAACGTACACGTTTTCTGCCAAAAACGCGTTTTCGGCGAAAACGCACACCACGGCTCTTTCTGAGAAAAAGCAAGCACGGAGGACGAGAATCGCTTTTGCCCTGCGTAGCGTTCCGGGCAGCGGGTAGAACCAGGCAGAGAATTCCCGGCTAGCAGCTTCCCTGTGGCGGGGAAGTGCAAACGTACACGTTTTCGGCCGAAAACGCGTTTTCCGGCGAAAACGCACACCACGGCTCTTTCTGAGAAAAAGCAAGCACGGAGGACGAGAATCGCTTTTGCCCTGCGTAGCGTTCCGGGCAGCGGGTAGAACCAGGCAGAGAATTCCCGGCTAGCAGCTTCCCTGTGGCGGGGAAGTGCAAACGTACACGTTTTCGGCCGAAAACGCGTTTTCCGGCGAAAACGCACACCACGGCTCTTTCTGAGAAAAAGCAAGCACGGAGGACGAGAATCGCTTTTGCCCTGCCTAGCGTTCCGGGCAGCGGGTAGAACCAGGCAGAGAATTCCCGGCTAGCAGCTTTCCTGTGGCTGGGAAGTGCAAACGTACACGTTTTCGGCCAAAAACGCGTTTTCGGCGAAAAAGCACACAACGGCTCTTTCTGAGAAAAAGCAAGCACGGAGGACGAGAATCGCTTTTGCCCTGCGTAGCGTTCCGGGCAGCGGGTAGAACCAGGCAGAGAATTCCCGGCTAGCAGCTTCCCTGTGGCGGGGAAGTGCAAACGTACACGTTTTCGGCCGAAAACGCGTTTTCCGGCGAAAACGCACACCACGGCTCTTTCTGAGAAAAAGCAAGCACGGAGGACGAGAATCGCTTTTGCCCTGCGTAGCGTTCCGGGCAGCGGGTAGAACCAGGCAGAGAATTCCCGGCTAGCAGCTTCCCTGTGGCGGGGAAGTGCAAACGTACACGTTTTCGGCCGAAAACGCATTTTCCGGCGAAAACGCACACCACGGCTCTTTCTGAGAAAAAGCAAGCACGGAGGACGAGAATCGCTTTTGCCCTGCGTAGCGTTCCGGGCAGCGGGTAGAACCAGGCAGAGAATTCCCGTCTAGCAGCTTTCCTGTGGCTGGGAAGTGCAAACGTACACGTTTTCGGCCAAAAACGCGTTTTCGGCGAAAAAGCACACAACGGCTCTTTCTGAGAAAACAAGCACGGAGGACGAGAATCGCTTTTGCCCTGCGTAGCGTTCCGGGCAGCGGGTAGAACCAGGCAGATAATTCCCGGCTAGCAGCTTCCCTGTGGCTGGGAAGTGCAAACGTACACGTTTTCTGCCAAAAACGCGTTTTCGGCGAAAACGCACACCACGGCTCTTTCTGAGAAAAAGCAAGCACGGAGGACGAGAATCGCTTTTGCCCTGCGTAGCGTTCCGGGCAGCGGGTAGAACCAGGCAGAGAATTCCCGGCTAGCAGCTTCCCTGTGGCGGGGAAGTGCAAACGTACACGTTTTCGGCCGAAAACGCGTTTTCCGGCGAAAACGCACACCACGGCTCTTTCTGAGAAAAAGCAAGCACGGAGGACGAGAATCGCTTTTGCCCTGCGTAGCGTTCCGGGCAGCGGGTAGAACCAGGCAGAGAATTCCCGGCTAGCAGCTTCCCTGTGGCGGGGAAGTGCAAACGTACACGTTTTCGGCCGAAAACGCATTTTCCGGCGAAAACGCACACCACGGCTATTTCTGAGAAAAAGCAAGCACGGAGGACGAGAATCGCTTTTGCCCTGCGTAGCGTTCCGGGCAGCGGGTAGAACCAGGCAGAGAATTCCCGGCTAGCAGCTTCCCTGTGGCCGGGAAGTGCAAACGTACACGTTTTCGGCCGAAAACGCATTTTCCGGCGAAAACGCACACCACGGCTCTTTCTGAGAAAAAGCAAGCACGGAGGACGAGAATCGCTTTTGCCCTGCGTAGCGTTCCGGGCAGCGGGTAGAACCAGGCAGAGAATTCGCGGCTAGCAGCTTCCCTGTGGCGGGGAAGTGCAAACGTACACGTTTTCGGCCGAAAACGCGTTTTCCGGCGAAAACGCACACCACGGCTCTTTCTGAGAAAAAGCAAGCACGGAGGACGAGAATCGCTTTTGCCCTGCCTAGCGTTCCGGGCAGCGGGTAGAACCAGGCAGAGAATTCCCGGCTAGCACCTTCCCTGTGGCGGGGAAGTGCAAACGTACACGTTTTCGGCCGAAAACGCGTTTTCCGGGGAAAACGCACACCACGGCTCTTTCTGAGAAAAAGCAAGCACGGAGGACGAGAATCGCTTTTGCCCTGCGTAGCGTTCCGGGCAGCGGGTAGAACCAGGCAGAGAATTCCCGGCTAGCACCTTCCCTGTGGCGGGGAAGTGCAAACGTACACGTTTTCGGCCGAAAACGCGTTTTCCGGCGAAAACGCACACCACGGCTCTTTCTGAGAAAAAGCAAGCACGGAGGACGAGAACCGCTTTTGCCCTGCGTAGCGTTCCGGGCAGCGGGTAGAACCAGGCAGAGAATTCCCGGCTAGCAGCTTCCCTGTGGCGGGGAAGTGCAAACGTACACGTTTTCGGCCGAAAACTCGTTTTCCGGCGAAAACGCACACCACGGCTCTTTCTGAGAAAAAGCAAGCACGGAGGACGAGAATCGCTTTTGCCCTGCGTAGCGTTCCGGGCAGCGGGTAGAACCAGGCAGAGAATTCCCGGCTAGCAGCTTCCCTGTGGCGGGGAAGTGCAAACGTACACGTTTTCGGCCGAAAACGCGTTTTCCGGCGAAAACGCACACCACGGCTCTTTCTGAGAAAAAGCAAGCACGGAGGACGAGAATCGCTTTTGCCCTGCGTAGCGTTCCGGGCAGCGGGTAGAACCAGGCAGAGAATTCCCGGCTAGCAGCTTCCCTGTGGCGGGGAAGTGCAAACGTACACGTTTTCGGCCGAAAACGCGTTTTCCGGCGAAAACGCACACCACGGCTCTTTCTGAGAAAAAGCAAGCACGGAGGACGAGAATCGCTTTTGCCCTGCCTAGCGTTCCGGGCAGCGGGTAGAACCAGGCAGAGAATTCCCGGCTAGCAGCTTCCCTGTGGCTGGGAAGTGCAAACGTACACGTTTTCGGCCGAAAACGCGTTTTCCGGCGAAAACGCACACCACGGCTCTTTCTGAGAAAAAGCAAGCACGGAGGACGAGAATCGCTTTTGCCCTGCGTAGCGTTCCGGGCAGCGGGTAGAACCAGGCAGAGAATTCCCGGCTAGCAGCTTCCCTGTGGCGGGGAAGTGCAAACGTACACGTTTTCGGCCGAAAACGCATTTTCCGGCGAAAACGCACACCACGGCTCTTTCTGAGAAAAAGCAAGCACGGAGGACGAGAATCGCTTTTGCCCTGCGTAGCGTTCCGGGCAGCGGGTAGAACCAGGCAGAGAATTCCCGGCTAGCAGCTTCCCTGTGGCGGGGAAGTGCAAACGTACACGTTTTCGGCCGAAAACGCGTTTTCCGGGGAAAACGCACACCACGGCTCTTTCTGAGAAAAAGCAAGCACGGAGGACGAGAATCGCTTTTGCCCTGCGTAGCGTTCCGGGCAGCGGGTAGAACCAGGCAGAGAATTCCCGGCTAGCAGCTTCCCTGTGGCGGGGAAGTGCAAACGTACACGTTTTCGGCCGAAAACGCGTTTTCCGGCGAAAACGCACACCACGGCTCTTTCTGAGAAAAAGCAAGCACGGAGGACGAGAATCGCTTTTGCCCTGCGTAGCGTTCCGGGCAGCGGGTAGAACCAGGCAGAGAATTCCCGGCTAGCAGCTTCCCTGTGGCCGGGAAGTGCAAACGTACACGTTTTCGGCCGAAAACGCGTTTTCCGGCGAAAACGCACACCACGGCTCTTTCTGAGAAAAAGCAAGCACGGAGGACGAGAATCGCTTTTGCCCTGCGTAGCGTTCCGGGCAGCGGGTAGAACCAGGCAGAGAATTCCCGGCTAGCAGCTTCCCTGTGGCGGGGAAGTGCAAACGTACACGTTTTCGGCCGAAAACGCGTTTTCCGGCGAAAACGCACACCACGGCTCTTTCTGAGAAAAAGCAAGCACGGAGGACGAGAATCGCTTTTGCCCTGCCTAGCGTTCCGGGCAGCGGGTAGAACCAGGCAGAGAATTCCCGGCTAGCAGCTTCCCTGTGGCTGGGAAGTGCAAACGTACACGTTTTCGGCCGAAAACGCGTTTTCCGGCGAAAACGCACACCACGGCTCTTTCTGAGAAAAAGCAAGCACGGAGGACGAGAATCGCTTTTGCCCTGCGTAGCGTTCCGGGCAGCGGGTAGAACCAGGCAGAGAATTCCCGGCTAGCAGCTTCCCTGTGGCGGGGAAGTGCAAACGTACACGTTTTCGGCCGAAAACGCATTTTCCGGCGAAAACGCACACCACGGCTCTTTCTGAGAAAAAGCAAGCACGGAGGACGAGAATCGCTTTTGCCCTGCGTAGCGTTCCGGGCAGCGGGTAGAACCAGGCAGAGAATTCCCGGCTAGCAGCTTCCCTGTGGCGGGGAAGTGCAAACGTACACGTTTTCGGACGAAAACGCATTTTCCGGCGAAAACGCACACCACGGCTCTTTCTGAGAAAAAGCAAGCACGGAGGACGAGAACCGCTTTTGCCCTGCGTAGCGTTCCGGGCAGCGGGTAGAACCAGGCAGAGAATTCCCGGCTAGCAGCTTCCCTGTGGCGGGGAAGTGCAAACGTACACGTTTTCGGCCGAAAACGCGTTTTCCGGCGAAAACGCACACCACGGCTCTTTCTGAGAAAAAGCAAGCACGGAGGACGAGAATCGCTTTTGCCCTGCGTAGCGTTCCGGGCAGCGGGTAGAACCAGGCAGAGAATTCCCGGCTAGCAGCTTCCCTGTGGCCGGGAAGTGCAAACGTACACGTTTTCGGCCGAAAACGCGTTTTCCGGCGAAAACGCACACCACGGCTCTTTCTGAGAAAAAGCAAGCACGGAGGACGAGAATCGCTTTTGCCCTGCGTAGCGTTCCGGGCAGCGGGTAGAAACAGGCAGAGAATTCCCGGCTAGCAGCTTCCCTGTGGCGGGGAAGTGCAAACGTACACGTTTTCGGCCGAAAACGCGTTTTCCGGGGAAAACGCACACCACGGCTCTTTCTGAGAAAAAGCAAGCACGGAGGACGAGAATCGCTTTTGCCCTGCGTAGCGTTCCGGGCAGCGGGTAGAACCAGGCAGAGAATTCCCGGCTAGCAGCTTCCCTGTGGCGGGGAAGTGCAAACGTACACGTTTTCGGCCGAAAACGCGTTTTCCGGGGAAAACGCACACCACGGCTCTTTCTGAGAAAAAGCAAGCACGGAGGACGAGAATCGCTTTTGCCCTGCCTAGCGTTCCGGGCAGCGGGTAGAACCAGGCAGAGAATTCCCGGATAGCAGCTTTCCTGTGGCTGGGAAGTGCAAACGTACACGTTTTCGGCCAAAAACGCGTTTTCGGCGAAAAAGCACACAACGGCTCTTTCTGAGAAAAAGCAAGCACGGAGGACGAGAATCGCTTTTGCCCTGCGTAGCGTTCCGGGCAGCGGGTAGAACCAGGCAGAGAATTCCCGGCTAGCAGCTTCCCTGTGGCGGGGAAGTGCAAACGTACACGTTTTCGGCCGAAAACGCGTTTTCCGGCGAAAACGCACACCACGGCTCTTTCTGAGAAAAAGCAAGCACGGAGGACGAGAATCGCTTTTGCCCTGCGTAGCGTTCCGGGCAGCGGGTAGAACCAGGCAGAGAATTCCCGGCTAGCAGCTTCCCTGTGGCGGGGAAGTGCAAACGTACACGTTTTCTGCCAAAAACGCGTTTTCGGCGAAAACGCACACCACGGCTCTTTCTGAGAAAAAGCAAGCACGGAGGACGAGAATCGCTTTTGCCCTGCGTAGCGTTCCGGGCAGCGGGTAGAACCAGGCAGAGAATTCCCGGCTAGCAGCTTCCCTGTGGCGGGGAAGTGCAAACGTACACGTTTTCGGCCGAAAACGCGTTTTCCGGCGAAAACGCACACCACGGCTCTTTCTGAGAAAAAGCAAGCACGGAGGACGAGAATCGCTTTTGCCCTGCCTAGCGTTCCGGGCAGCGGGTAGAACCAGGCAGAGAATTCCCGGCTAGCAGCTTCCCTGTGGCGGGGAAGTGCAAACGTACACGTTTTCGGCCGAAAACGCGTTTTCCGGCGAAAACGCACACCACGGCTCTTTCTGAGAAAAAGCAAGCACGGAGGACGAGAATCGCTTTTGCCCTGCGTAGCGTTCCGGGCAGCGGGTAGAACCAGGCAGATAATTCCCGGCTAGCAGCTTCCCTGTGGCTGGGAAGTGCAAACGTACACGTTTTCTGCCAAAAACGCGTTTTCGGCGAAAACGCACACCACGGCTCTTTCTGAGAAAAAGCAAGCACGGAGGACGAGAATCGCTTTTGCCCTGCGTAGCGTTCCGGGCAGCGGGTAGAACCAGGCAGAGAATTCCCGGCTAGCAGCTTCCCTGTGGCGGGGAAGTGCAAACGTACACGTTTTCGGCCGAAAACGCATTTTCCGGCGAAAACGCACACCACGGCTCTTTCTGAGAAAAAGCAAGCACGGAGGACGAGAACCGCTTTTGCCCTGCGTAGCGTTCCGGGCAGCGGGTAGAACCAGGCAGAGAATTCCCGGCTAGCAGCTTCCCTGTGGCGGGGAAGTGCAAACGTACACGTTTTCGGCCGAAAACGCGTTTTCCGGGGAAAACGCACACCACGGTTCTTTCTGAGAAAAAGCAAGCACGGAGGACGAGAATCGCTTTTGCCCTGCGTAGCGTTCCGGGCAGCGGGTAGAACCAGGCAGAGAATTCCCGGCTAGCAGCTTCCCTGTGGCGGGGAAGTGCAAACGTACACGTTTTCGGCCGAAAACGCGTTTTCCGGCGAAAACGCACACCACGGCTCTTTCTGAGAAAAAGCAAGCACGGAGGACGAGAATCGCTTTTGCCCTGCGTAGCGTTCCGGGCAGCGGGTAGAACCAGGCAGAGAATTCCCGGCTAGCAGCTTCCCTGTGGCGGGGAAGTGCAAACGTACACGTTTTCTGCCAAAAACGCGTTTTCGGCGAAAACGCACACCACGGCTCTTTCTGAGAAAAAGCAAGCACGGAGGACGAGAATCGCTTTTGCCCTGCGTAGCGTTCCGGGCAGCGGGTAGAACCAGGCAGAGAATTCCCGGCTAGCAGCTTCCCTGTGGCCGGGAAGTGCAAACGTACACGTTTTCGGCCGAAAACGCGTTTTCCGGCGAAAACGCACACCACGGCTCTTTCTGAGAAAAAGCAAGCACGGAGGACGAGAATCGCTTTTGCCCTGCGTAGCGTTCCGGGCAGCGGGTAGAACCAGGCAGAGAATTCCCGGCTAGCAGCTTCCCTGTGGCTGGGAAGTGCAAACGTACACGTTTTCGGCCGAAAACGCATTTTCCGGCGAAAACGCACACCACGGCTCTTTCTGAGAAAAAGCAAGCACGGAGGACGAGAATCGCTTTTGCCCTGCGTAGCGTTCCGGGCAGCGGGTAGAACCAGGCAGAGAATTCCCGGCTAGCAGCTTCCCTGTGGCGGGGAAGTGCAAACGTACACGTTTTCGGCCGAAAACGCATTTTCCGGCGAAAACGCACACCACGGCTCTTTCTGAGAAAAAGCAAGCACGGAGGACGAGAACCGCTTTTGCCCTGCGTAGCGTTCCGGGCAGCGGGTAGAACCAGGCAGAGAATTCCCGGCTAGCAGCTTCCCTGTGGCGGGGAAGTGCAAACGTACACGTTTTCGGCCGAAAACGCGTTTTCCGGGGAAAACGCACACCACGGCTCTTTCTGAGAAAAAGCAAGCACGGAGGACGAGAATCGCTTTTGCCCTGCGTAGCGTTCCGGGCAGCGGGTAGAACCAGGCAGAGAATTCCCGGCTAGCAGCTTCCCTGTGGCCGGGAAGTGCAAACGTACACGTTTTCGGCCGAAAACGCGTTTTCCGGCGAAAACGCACACCACGGCTCTTTCTGAGAAAAAGCAAGCACGGAGGACGAGAATCGCTTTTGCCCTGCCTAGCGTTCCGGGCAGCGGGTAGAACCAGGCAGAGAATTCCCGGCTAGCAGCTTTCCTGTGGCTGGGAAGTGCAAACGTACACGTTTTCGGCCAAAAACGCGTTTTCGGCGAAAAAGCACACAACGGCTCTTTCTGAGAAAAAGCAAGCACGGAGGACGAGAATCGCTTTTGCCCTGCGTAGCGTTCCGGGCAGCGGGTAGAACCAGGCAGAGAATTCCCGGCTAGCAGCTTCCCTGTGGCGGGGAAGTGCAAACGTACACGTTTTCGGCCGAAAACGCGTTTTCCGGGGAAAACGCACACCACGGCTCTTTCTGAGAAAAAGCAAGCACGGAGGACGAGAATCGCTTTTGCCCTGCGTAGCGTTCCGGGCAGCGGGTAGAACCAGGCAGAGAATTCCCGGCTAGCAGCTTCCCTGTGGCGGGGAAGTGCAAACGTACACGTTTTCGGCCGAAAACGCGTTTTCCGGCGAAAACGCACACCACGGCTCTTTCTGAGAAAAAGCAAGCACGGAGGACGAGAATCGCTTTTGCCCTGCCTAGCGTTCCGGGCAGCGGGTAGAACCAGGCAGAGAATTCCCGGCTAGCAGCTTCCCTGTGGCGGGGAAGTGCAAACGTACACGTTTTCGGCCGAAAACGCGTTTTCCGGCGAAAACGCACACCACGGCTCTTTCTGAGAAAAAGCAAGCACGGAGGACGAGAATCGCTTTTGCCCTGCGTAGCGTTCCGGGCAGCGGGTAGAACCAGGCAGAGAATTCCCGGCTAGCAGCTTCCCTGTGGCGGGGAAGTGCAAACGTACACGTTTTCTGCCAAAAACGCGTTTTCGGCGAAAACGCACACCACGGCTCTTTCTGAGAAAAAGCAAGCACGGAGGACGAGAATCGCTTTTGCCCTGCGTAGCGTTCCGGGCAGCGGGTAGAACCAGGCAGAGAATTCCCGGCTAGCAGCTTCCCTGTGGCGGGGAAGTGCAAACGTACACGTTTTCGGCCGAAAACGCGTTTTCCGGCGAAAACGCACACCACGGCTCTTTCTGAGAAAAAGCAAGCACGGAGGACGAGAATCGCTTTTGCCCTGCGTAGCGTTCCGGGCAGCGGGTAGAACCAGGCAGAGAATTCCCGGCTAGCAGCTTCCCTGTGGCGGGGAAGTGCAAACGTACACGTTTTCGGCCGAAAACGCGTTTTCCGGCGAAAACGCACACCACGGCTCTTTCTGAGAAAAAGCAAGCACGGAGGACGAGAATCGCTTTTGCCCTGCGTAGCGTTCCGGGCAGCGGGTAGAACCAGGCAGAGAATTCCCGGCTAGCAGCTTCCCTGTGGCGGGGAAGTGCAAACGTACACGTTTTCGGCCGAAAACGCGTTTTCCGGGGAAAACGCACACCACGGCTCTTTCTGAGAAAAAGCAAGCACGGAGGACGAGAATCGCTTTTGCCCTGCGTAGCGTTCCGGGCAGCGGGTAGAACCAGGCAGAGAATTCACGGCTAGCAGCTTCCCTGTGGCGGGGAAGTGCAAACGTACACGTTTTCGGACGAAAACGCGTTTTCCGGGGAAAACGCACACCACGGTTCTTTCTGAGAAAAAGCAAGCACGGAGGACGAGAATCGCTTTTGCCCTGCGTAGCGTTCCGGGCAGCGGGTAGAACCAGGCAGAGAATTCCCGGCTAGCAGCTTCCCTGTGGCGGGGAAGTGCAAACGTACACGTTTTCGGCCGAAAACGCGTTTTCCGGCGAAAACGCACACCACGGCTCTTTCTGAGAAAAAGCAAGCACGGAGGACGAGAATCGCTTTTGCCCTGCGTAGCGTTCCGGGCAGCGGGTAGAACCAGGCAGAGAATTCCCGGCTAGCACCTTCCCTGTGGCTGTGAAGTGCAAACGTACACGTTTTCGGCCGAAAACGCGTTTTCGGCGAAAAAGCACACAACGGCTCTTTCTGAGAAAAAGCAAGCACGGAGGACGAGAATCGCTTTTGCCCTGCGTAGCGTTCCGGGCAGCGGGTAGAACCAGGCAGAGAATTCCCGGCTAGCAGCTTCCCTGTGGCTGGGAAGTGCAAACGTACACGTTTTCTGCCAAAAACGCGTTTTCGGCGAAAACGCACACCACGGCTCTTTCTGAGAAAAAGCAAGCACGGAGGACGAGAATCGCTTTTGCCCTGCGTAGCGTTCCGGGCAGCGGGTAGAACCAGGCAGAGAATTCCCGGCTAGCAGCTTCCCTGTGGCGGGGAAGTGCAAACGTACACGTTTTCGGCCGAAAACGCGTTTTCCGGCGAAAACGCACACCACGGCTCTTTCTGAGAAAAAGCAAGCACGGAGGACGAGAATCGCTTTTGCCCTGCGTAGCGTTCCGGGCAGCGGGTAGAACCAGGCAGAGAATTCCTGGCTAGCAGCTTCCCTGTGGCTGGGAAGTGCAAACGTACACGTTTTCGGCCGAAAACGCGTTTTCCGGCGAAAACGCACACCACGGCTCTTTCTGAGAAAAAGCAAGCACGGAGGACGAGAATCGCTTTTGCCCTGCGTAGCGTTCCGGGCAGCGGGTAGAACCAGGCAGAGAATTCACGGCTAGCAGCTTCCCTGTGGCGGGGAAGTGCAAACGTACACGTTTTCGGCCGAAAACGCGTTTTCCGGGGAAAACGCACACCACGGTTCTTTCTGAGAAAAAGCAAGCACGGAGGACGAGAATCGCTTTTGCCCTGCGTAGCGTTCCGGGCAGCGGGTAGAACCAGGCAGAGAATTCCCGGCTAGCAGCTTCCCTGTGGCTGGGAAGTGCAAACGTACACGTTTTCGGCCGAAAACGCGTTTTCCGGCGAAAACGCACACCACGGCTCTTTCTGAGAAAAAGCAAGCACGGAGGACGAGAATCGCTTTTGCCCTGCGTAGCGTTCCGGGCAGCGGGTAGAACCAGGCAGAGAATTCCCGGCTAGCACCTTCCCTGTGGCTGTGAAGTGCAAACGTACACGTTTTCGGCCGAAAACGCGTTTTCCGGCGAAAACGCACACCACGGCTCTTTCTGAGAAAAAGCAAGCACGGAGGACGAGAACCGCTTTTGCCCTGCGTAGCGTTCCGGGCAGCGGGTAGAACCAGGCAGAGAATTCCCGGCTAGCAGCTTCCCTGTGGCGGGGAAGTGCAAACGTACACGTTTTCGGACGAAAACGCGTTTTCCGGGGAAAACGCACACCACGGTTCTTTCTGAGAAAAAGCAAGCACGGAGGACGAGAATCGCTTTTGCCCTGCGTAGCGTTCCGGGCAGCGGGTAGAACCAGGCAGAGAATTCCCGGCTAGCAGCTTCCCTGTGGCGGGGAAGTGCAAACGTACACGTTTTCGGCCGAAAACGCGTTTTCCGGCGAAAACGCACACCACGGCTCTTTCTGAGAAAAAGCAAGCACGGAGGACGAGAATCGCTTTTGCCCTGCGTAGCGTTCCGGGCAGCGGGTAGAACCAGGCAGAGAATTCCCGGCTAGCACCTTCCCTGTGGCGGGGAAGTGCAAACGTCACGTCTTCTGCCAAAAACGCGTTTTCGGCGAAAACGCACACCACGGCTCTTTCTGAGAAAAAGCAAGCACGGAGGACGAGAATCGCTTTTGCCCTGCGTAGCGTTCCGGGCAGCGGGTAGAACCAGGCAGATAATTCC
Source organism: Athene noctua (assembly GCF_965140245.1). Taxonomy (NCBI): domain Eukaryota; kingdom Metazoa; phylum Chordata; class Aves; order Strigiformes; family Strigidae; genus Athene; species Athene noctua. The sequence goes on from NW_027437712.1 coordinate 72,865, forward strand.
CGGCTAGCAGCTTCCCTGTGGCGGGGAAGTGCAAACGTCACGTCTTCTGCCAAAAACGCGTTTTCGGCGAAAAAGCACACAACGGCTCTTTCTGAGAAAAAGCAAGCACGGAGGACGAGAATCGCTTTTGCCCTGCGTAGCGTTCCGGGCAGCGGGTAGAACCAGGCAGAGAATTCCCGGCTAGCAGCTTCCCTGTGGCCGGGAAGTGCAAACGTACACGTTTTCGGCCGAAAACGCGTTTTCCGGCGAAAACGCACACCACGGCTCTTTCTGAGAAAAAGCAAGCACGGAGGACGAGAATCGCTTTTGCCCTGCGTAGCGTTCCGGGCAGCGGGTAGAACCAGGCAGAGAATTCCCGGCTAGCAGCTTCCCTGTGGCGGGGAAGTGCAAACGTACACGTTTTCGGCCGAAAACGCGTTTTCCGGCGAAAACGCACACCACGGCTCTTTCTGAGAAAAAGCAAGCACGGAGGACGAGAATCGCTTTTGCCCTGCGTAGCGTTCCGGGCAGCGGGTAGAACCAGGCAGAGAATTCCCGGCTAGCAGCTTCCCTGTGGCGGGGAAGTGCAAACGTACACGTTTTCGGCCGAAAACGCGTTTTCCGGCGAAAACGCACACCACGGCTCTTTCTGAGAAAAAGCAAGCACGGAGGACGAGAATCGCTTTTGCCCTGCGTAGCGTTCCGGGCAGCGGGTAGAACCAGGCAGAGAATTCCCGGCTAGCAGCTTCCCTGTGGCGGGGAAGTGCAAACGTACACGTTTTCGGCCGAAAACGCATTTTCCGGCGAAAACGCACACCACGGCTCTTTCTGAGAAAAAGCAAGCACGGAGGACGAGAATCGCTTTTGCCCTGCGTAGCGTTCCGGGCAGCGGGTAGAACCAGGCAGAGAATTCCCGGCTAGCAGCTTCCCTGTGGCGGGGAAGTGCAAACGTACACGTTTTCGGACGAAAACGCATTTTCCGGCGAAAACGCACACCACGGCTCTTTCTGAGAAAAAGCAAGCACGGAGGACGAGAACCGCTTTTGCCCTGCGTAGCGTTCCGGGCAGCGGGTAGAACCAGGCAGAGAATTCCCGGCTAGCAGCTTCCCTGTGGCGGGGAAGTGCAAACGTACACGTTTTCGGCCGAAAACGCGTTTTCCGGCGAAAACGCACACCACGGCTCTTTCTGAGAAAAAGCAAGCACGGAGGACGAGAATCGCTTTTGCCCTGCGTAGCGTTCCGGGCAGCGGGTAGAACCAGGCAGAGAATTCCCGGCTAGCAGCTTCCCTGTGGCCGGGAAGTGCAAACGTACACGTTTTCGGCCGAAAACGCGTTTTCCGGCGAAAACGCACACCACGGCTCTTTCTGAGAAAAAGCAAGCACGGAGGACGAGAATCGCTTTTGCCCTGCGTAGCGTTCCGGGCAGCGGGTAGAAACAGGCAGAGAATTCCCGGCTAGCAGCTTCCCTGTGGCGGGGAAGTGCAAACGTACACGTTTTCGGCCGAAAACGCGTTTTCCGGGGAAAACGCACACCACGGCTCTTTCTGAGAAAAAGCAAGCACGGAGGACGAGAATCGCTTTTGCCCTGCGTAGCGTTCCGGGCAGCGGGTAGAACCAGGCAGAGAATTCCCGGCTAGCAGCTTCCCTGTGGCGGGGAAGTGCAAACGTACACGTTTTCGGCCGAAAACGCGTTTTCCGGGGAAAACGCACACCACGGCTCTTTCTGAGAAAAAGCAAGCACGGAGGACGAGAATCGCTTTTGCCCTGCCTAGCGTTCCGGGCAGCGGGTAGAACCAGGCAGAGAATTCCCGGATAGCAGCTTTCCTGTGGCTGGGAAGTGCAAACGTACACGTTTTCGGCCAAAAACGCGTTTTCGGCGAAAAAGCACACAACGGCTCTTTCTGAGAAAAAGCAAGCACGGAGGACGAGAATCGCTTTTGCCCTGCGTAGCGTTCCGGGCAGCGGGTAGAACCAGGCAGAGAATTCCCGGCTAGCAGCTTCCCTGTGGCGGGGAAGTGCAAACGTACACGTTTTCGGCCGAAAACGCGTTTTCCGGCGAAAACGCACACCACGGCTCTTTCTGAGAAAAAGCAAGCACGGAGGACGAGAATCGCTTTTGCCCTGCGTAGCGTTCCGGGCAGCGGGTAGAACCAGGCAGAGAATTCCCGGCTAGCAGCTTCCCTGTGGCGGGGAAGTGCAAACGTACACGTTTTCTGCCAAAAACGCGTTTTCGGCGAAAACGCACACCACGGCTCTTTCTGAGAAAAAGCAAGCACGGAGGACGAGAATCGCTTTTGCCCTGCGTAGCGTTCCGGGCAGCGGGTAGAACCAGGCAGAGAATTCCCGGCTAGCAGCTTCCCTGTGGCGGGGAAGTGCAAACGTACACGTTTTCGGCCGAAAACGCGTTTTCCGGCGAAAACGCACACCACGGCTCTTTCTGAGAAAAAGCAAGCACGGAGGACGAGAATCGCTTTTGCCCTGCCTAGCGTTCCGGGCAGCGGGTAGAACCAGGCAGAGAATTCCCGGCTAGCAGCTTCCCTGTGGCGGGGAAGTGCAAACGTACACGTTTTCGGCCGAAAACGCGTTTTCCGGCGAAAACGCACACCACGGCTCTTTCTCAGAAAAAGCAAGCACGGAGGACGAGAATCGCTTTTGCCCTGCGTAGCGTTCCGGGCAGCGGGTAGAACCAGGCAGATAATTCCCGGCTAGCAGCTTCCCTGTGGCTGGGAAGTGCAAACGTACACGTTTTCTGCCCAAAACGCGTTTTCGGCGAAAACGCACACCACGGCTCTTTCTGAGAAAAAGCAAGCACGGAGGACGAGAATCGCTTTTGCCCTGCGTAGCGTTCCGGGCAGCGGGTAGAACCAGGCAGAGAATTCCCGGCTAGCAGCTTCCCTGTGGCGGGGAAGTGCAAACGTACACGTTTTCGGCCGAAAACGCATTTTCCGGCGAAAACGCACACCACGGCTCTTTCTGAGAAAAAGCAAGCACGGAGGACGAGAACCGCTTTTGCCCTGCGTAGCGTTCCGGGCAGCGGGTAGAACCAGGCAGAGAATTCCCGGCTAGCAGCTTCCCTGTGGCGGGGAAGTGCAAACGTACACGTTTTCGGCCGAAAACGCGTTTTCCGGGGAAAACGCACACCACGGTTCTTTCTGAGAAAAAGCAAGCACGGAGGACGAGAATCGCTTTTGCCCTGCGTAGCGTTCCGGGCAGCGGGTAGAACCAGGCAGAGAATTCCCGGCTAGCAGCTTCCCTGTGGCGGGGAAGTGCAAACGTACACGTTTTCGGCCGAAAACGCGTTTTCCGGCGAAAACGCACACCACGGCTCTTTCTGAGAAAAAGCAAGCACGGAGGACGAGAATCGCTTTTGCCCTGCGTAGCGTTCCGGGCAGCGGGTAGAACCAGGCAGAGAATTCCCGGCTAGCAGCTTCCCTGTGGCGGGGAAGTGCAAACGTACACGTTTTCTGCCAAAAACGCGTTTTCGGCGAAAACGCACACCACGGCTCTTTCTGAGAAAAAGCAAGCACGGAGGACGAGAATCGCTTTTGCCCTGCGTAGCGTTCCGGGCAGCGGGTAGAACCAGGCAGAGAATTCCCGGCTAGCAGCTTCCCTGTGGCCGGGAAGTGCAAACGTACACGTTTTCGGCCGAAAACGCGTTTTCCGGCGAAAACGCACACCACGGCTCTTTCTGAGAAAAAGCAAGCACGGAGGACGAGAATCGCTTTTGCCCTGCGTAGCGTTCCGGGCAGCGGGTAGAACCAGGCAGAGAATTCCCGGCTAGCAGCTTCCCTGTGGCTGGGAAGTGCAAACGTACACGTTTTCGGCCGAAAACGCATTTTCCGGCGAAAACGCACACCACGGCTCTTTCTGAGAAAAAGCAAGCACGGAGGACGAGAATCGCTTTTGCCCTGCGTAGCGTTCCGGGCAGCGGGTAGAACCAGGCAGAGAATTCCCGGCTAGCAGCTTCCCTGTGGCGGGGAAGTGCAAACGTACACGTTTTCGGCCGAAAACGCATTTTCCGGCGAAAACGCACACCACGGCTCTTTCTGAGAAAAAGCAAGCACGGAGGACGAGAACCGCTTTTGCCCTGCGTAGCGTTCCGGGCAGCGGGTAGAACCAGGCAGAGAATTCCCGGCTAGCAGCTTCCCTGTGGCGGGGAAGTGCAAACGTACACGTTTTCGGCCGAAAACGCGTTTTCCGGGGAAAACGCACACCACGGCTCTTTCTGAGAAAAAGCAAGCACGGAGGACGAGAATCGCTTTTGCCCTGCGTAGCGTTCCGGGCAGCGGGTAGAACCAGGCAGAGAATTCCCGGCTAGCAGCTTCCCTGTGGCCGGGAAGTGCAAACGTACACGTTTTCGGCCGAAAACGCGTTTTCCGGCGAAAACGCACACCACGGCTCTTTCTGAGAAAAAGCAAGCACGGAGGACGAGAATCGCTTTTGCCCTGCCTAGCGTTCCGGGCAGCGGGTAGAACCAGGCAGAGAATTCCCGGCTAGCAGCTTTCCTGTGGCTGGGAAGTGCAAACGTACACGTTTTCGGCCAAAAACGCGTTTTCGGCGAAAAAGCACACAACGGCTCTTTCTGAGAAAAAGCAAGCACGGAGGACGAGAATCGCTTTTGCCCTGCGTAGCGTTCCGGGCAGCGGGTAGAACCAGGCAGAGAATTCCCGGCTAGCAGCTTCCCTGTGGCGGGGAAGTGCAAACGTACACGTTTTCGGCCGAAAACGCGTTTTCCGGGGAAAACGCACACCACGGCTCTTTCTGAGAAAAAGCAAGCACGGAGGACGAGAATCGCTTTTGCCCTGCGTAGCGTTCCGGGCAGCGGGTAGAACCAGGCAGAGAATTCCCGGCTAGCAGCTTCCCTGTGGCGGGGAAGTGCAAACGTACACGTTTTCGGCCGAAAACGCGTTTTCCGGCGAAAACGCACACCACGGCTCTTTCTGAGAAAAAGCAAGCACGGAGGACGAGAATCGCTTTTGCCCTGCCTAGCGTTCCGGGCAGCGGGTAGAACCAGGCAGAGAATTCCCGGCTAGCAGCTTCCCTGTGGCGGGGAAGTGCAAACGTACACGTTTTCGGCCGAAAACGCGTTTTCCGGCGAAAACGCACACCACGGCTCTTTCTGAGAAAAAGCAAGCACGGAGGACGAGAATCGCTTTTGCCCTGCGTAGCGTTCCGGGCAGCGGGTAGAACCAGGCAGAGAATTCCCGGCTAGCAGCTTCCCTGTGGCGGGGAAGTGCAAACGTACACGTTTTCTGCCAAAAACGCGTTTTCGGCGAAAACGCACACCACGGCTCTTTCTGAGAAAAAGCAAGCACGGAGGACGAGAATCGCTTTTGCCCTGCGTAGCGTTCCGGGCAGCGGGTAGAACCAGGCAGAGAATTCCCGGCTAGCAGCTTCCCTGTGGCGGGGAAGTGCAAACGTACACGTTTTCGGCCGAAAACGCGTTTTCCGGCGAAAACGCACACCACGGCTCTTTCTGAGAAAAAGCAAGCACGGAGGACGAGAATCGCTTTTGCCCTGCGTAGCGTTCCGGGCAGCGGGTAGAACCAGGCAGAGAATTCCCGGCTAGCAGCTTCCCTGTGGCGGGGAAGTGCAAACGTACACGTTTTCGGCCGAAAACGCGTTTTCCGGCGAAAACGCACACCACGGCTCTTTCTGAGAAAAAGCAAGCACGGAGGACGAGAATCGCTTTTGCCCTGCGTAGCGTTCCGGGCAGCGGGTAGAACCAGGCAGAGAATTCCCGGCTAGCAGCTTCCCTGTGGCCGGGAAGTGCAAACGTACACGTTTTCGGCCGAAAACGCGTTTTCCGGCGAAAACGCACACCACGGCTCTTTCTGAGAAAAAGCAAGCACGGAGGACGAGAATCGCTTTTGCCCTGCGTAGCGTTCCGGGCAGCGGGTAGAACCAGGCAGAGAATTCCCGGCTAGCAGCTTCCCTGTGGCGGGGAAGTGCAAACGTACACGTTTTCGGACGAAAACGCATTTTCCGGGGAAAACGCACACCACGGTTCTTTCTGAGAAAAAGCAAGCACGGAGGACGAGAATCGCTTTTGCCCTGCGTAGCGTTCCGGGCAGCGGGTAGAACCAGGCAGAGAATTCCCGGCTAGCAGCTTCCCTGTGGCGGGGAAGTGCAAACGTACACGTTTTCGGCCGAAAACGCGTTTTCCGGCGAAAACGCACACCACGGCTCTTTCTGAGAAAAAGCAAGCACGGAGGACGAGAATCGCTTTTGCCCTGCGTAGCGTTCCGGGCAGCGGGTAGAACCAGGCAGAGAATTCCCGGCTAGCACCTTCCCTGTGGCTGTGAAGTGCAAACGTACACGTTTTCGGCCGAAAACGCGTTTTCGGCGAAAAAGCACACAACGGCTCTTTCTGAGAAAAAGCAAGCACGGAGGACGAGAATCGCTTTTGCCCTGCGTAGCGTTCCGGGCAGCGGGTAGAACCAGGCAGAGAATTCCCGGCTAGCAGCTTCCCTGTGGCTGGGAAGTGCAAACGTACACGTTTTCTGCCAAAAACGCGTTTTCGGCGAAAACGCACACCACGGCTCTTTCTGAGAAAAAGCAAGCACGGAGGACGAGAATCGCTTTTGCCCTGCGTAGCGTTCCGGGCAGCGGGTAGAACCAGGCAGAGAATTCCCGGCTAGCAGCTTCCCTGTGGCGGGGAAGTGCAAACGTACACGTTTTCGGCCGAAAACGCGTTTTCCGGCGAAAACGCACACCACGGCTCTTTCTGAGAAAAAGCAAGCACGGAGGACGAGAATCGCTTTTGCCCTGCGTAGCGTTCCGGGCAGCGGGTAGAACCAGGCAGAGAATTCCTGGCTAGCAGCTTCCCTGTGGCTGGGAAGTGCAAACGTACACGTTTTCGGCCGAAAACGCGTTTTCCGGCGAAAACGCACACCACGGCTCTTTCTGAGAAAAAGCAAGCACGGAGGACGAGAATCGCTTTTGCCCTGCGTAGCGTTCCGGGCAGCGGGTAGAACCAGGCAGAGAATTCACGGCTAGCAGCTTCCCTGTGGCGGGGAAGTGCAAACGTACACGTTTTCGGCCGAAAACGCGTTTTCCGGGGAAAACGCACACCACGGTTCTTTCTGAGAAAAAGCAAGCACGGAGGACGAGAATCGCTTTTGCCCTGCGTAGCGTTCCGGGCAGCGGGTAGAACCAGGCAGAGAATTCCCGGCTAGCAGCTTCCCTGTGGCTGGGAAGTGCAAACGTACACGTTTTCGGCCGAAAACGCGTTTTCCGGCGAAAACGCACACCACGGCTCTTTCTGAGAAAAAGCAAGCACGGAGGACGAGAATCGCTTTTGCCCTGCGTAGCGTTCCGGGCAGCGGGTAGAACCAGGCAGAGAATTCCCGGCTAGCACCTTCCCTGTGGCTGTGAAGTGCAAACGTACACGTTTTCGGCCGAAAACGCGTTTTCCGGCGAAAACGCACACCACGGCTCTTTCTGAGAAAAAGCAAGCACGGAGGACGAGAACCGCTTTTGCCCTGCGTAGCGTTCCGGGCAGCGGGTAGAACCAGGCAGAGAATTCCCGGCTAGCAGCTTCCCTGTGGCGGGGAAGTGCAAACGTACACGTTTTCGGCCGAAAACGCGTTTTCCGGGGAAAACGCACACCACGGCTCTTTCTGAGAAAAAGCAAGCACGGAGGACGAGAATCGCTTTTGCCCTGCGTAGCGTTCCGGGCAGCGGGTAGAACCAGGCAGAGAATTCCCGGCTAGCAGCTTCCCTGTGGCGGGGAAGTGCAAACGTACACGTTTTCGGCCGAAAACGCGTTTTCCGGCGAAAACGCACACCACGGCTCTTTCTGAGAAAAAGCAAGCACGGAGGACGAGAATCGCTTTTGCCCTGCGTAGCGTTCCGGGCAGCGGGTAGAACCAGGCAGAGAATTCCCGGCTAGCAGCTTCCCTGTGGCGGGGAAGTGCAAACGTACACGTTTTCGGCCGAAAACGCGTTTTCCGGCGAAAACGCACACCACGGCTCTTTCTGAGAAAAAGCAAGCACGGAGGACGAGAATCGCTTTTGCCCTGCGTAGCGTTCCGGGCAGCGGGTAGAACCAGGCAGAGAATTCCCGGCTAGCAGCTTCCCTGTGGCGGGGAAGTGCAAACGTACACGTTTTCGGCCGAAAACGCGTTTTCCGGCGAAAACGCACACCACGGCTCTTTCTGAGAAAAAGCAAGCACGGAGGACGAGAATCGCTTTTGCCCTGCGTAGCGTTCCGGGCAGCGGGTAGAACCAGGCAGAGAATTCCCGGCTAGCAGCTTTCCTATGGCTGGGAAGTGCAAACGTACACGTTTTCGGCCAAAAACGCGTTTTCGGCGAAAAAGCACACAACGGCTCTTTCTGAGAAAAAGCAAGCACGGAGGACGAGAATCGCTTTTGCCCTGCGTAGCGTTCCGGGCAGCGGGTAGAACCAGGCAGAGAATTCCCGGCTAGCAGCTTCCCTGTGGCGGGGAAGTGCAAACGTACACGTTTTCGGCCGAAAACGCGTTTTCCGGCGAAAACGCACACCACGGCTCTTTCTGAGAAAAAGCAAGCACGGAGGACGAGAATCGCTTTTGCCCTGCGTAGCGTTCCGGGCAGCGGGTAGAACCAGGCAGAGAATTCCCGGCTAGCAGCTTCCCTGTGGCGGGGAAGTGCAAACGTACACGTTTTCGGCCGAAAACGCGTTTTCCGGGGAAAACGCACACCACGGCTCTTTCTGAGAAAAAGCAAGCACGGAGGACGAGAATCGCTTTTGCCCTGCCTAGCGTTCCGGGCAGCGGGTAGAACCAGGCAGAGAATTCCCGGCTAGCAGCTTCCCTGTGGCGGGGAAGTGCAAACGTACATGTTTTCGGCCAAAAACGCGTTTTCGGCGAAAAAGCACACAACGGCTCTTTCTGAGAAAAAGCAAGCACGGAGGACGAGAATCGCTTTTGCCCTGCGTAGCGTTCCGGGCAGCGGGTAGAACCAGGCAGAGAATTCCCGGCTAGCAGCTTCCCTGTGGCTGGGAAGTGCAAACGTACACGTTTTCTGCCAAAAACGCGTTTTCGGCGAAAACGCACACCACGGCTCTTTCTGAGAAAAAGCAAGCACGGAGGACGAGAATCGCTTTTGCCCTGCGTAGCGTTCCGGGCAGCGGGTAGAACCAGGCAGAGAATTCCCGGCTAGCAGCTTCCCTGTGGCGGGGAAGTGCAAACGTACACGTTTTCGGCCGAAAACGCGTTTTCCGGCGAAAACGCACACCACGGCTCTTTCTGAGAAAAAGCAAGCACGGAGGACGAGAATCGCTTTTGCCCTGCGTAGCGTTCCGGGCAGCGGGTAGAACCAGGCAGAGAATTCCCGGCTAGCAGCTTCCCTGTGGCGGGGAAGTGCAAACGTACACGTTTTCGGCCGAAAACGCGTTTTCCGGGGAAAACGCACACCACGGTTCTTTCTGAGAAAAAGCAAGCACGGAGGACGAGAATCGCTTTTGCCCTGCGTAGCGTTCCGGGCAGCGGGTAGAACCAGGCAGAGAATTCCCGGCTAGCAGCTTCCCTGTGGCGGGGAAGTGCAAACGTACACGTTTTCTGCCAAAAACGCGTTTTCGGCGAAAACGCACACCACGGCTCTTTCTGAGAAAAAGCAAGCACGGAGGACGAGAATCGCTTTTGCCCTGCGTAGCGTTCCGGGCAGCGGGTAGAACCAGGCAGAGAATTCCCGGCTAGCAGCTTCCCTGTGGCGGGGAAGTGCAAACGTACACGTTTTCGGCCGAAAACGCGTTTTCCGGCGAAAACGCACACCACGGCTCTTTCTGAGAAAAAGCAAGCACGGAGGACGAGAATCGCTTTTGCCCTGCCTAGCGTTCCGGGCAGCGGGTAGAACCAGGCAGAGAATTCCCGGCTAGCAGCTTCCCTGTGGCGGGGAAGTGCAAACGTACACGTTTTCGGCCAAAAACGCGTTTTCGGCGAAAACGCACACCACGGCTCTTTATGAGAAAAAGCAAGCACGGAGGACGAGAACCGCTTTTGCCCTGCGTAGCGTTCCGGGCAGCGGGTAGAACCAGGCAGAGAATTCCCGGCTAGCAGCTTCCCTGTGGCGGGGAAGTGCAAACGTACACGTTTTCGGCCAAAAACGCATTTTCCGGCGAAAACGCACACCACGGCTCTTTCTGAGAAAAAGCAAGCACGGAGGACGAGAACCGCTTTTGCCCTGCGTAGCGTTCCGGGCAGCGGGTAGAACCAGGCAGAGAATTCCCGGCTAGCAGCTTCCCTGTGGCGGGGAAGTGCAAACGTACACGTTTTCGGCCGAAAACGCATTTTCCGGCGAAAACGCACACCACGGCTCTTTCTGAGAAAAAGCAAGCACGGAGGACGAGAATCGCTTTTGCCCTGCGTAGCGTTCCGGGCAGCGGGTAGAACCAGGCAGAGAATTCCCGGCTAGCAGCTTCCCTGTGGCGGGGAAGTGCAAACGTAAACGTTTTCGGCAAAAACGCGTTTTCGGCGAAAAAGCACACCACGGCTCTTTCTGAGAAAAAGCAAGCACGGAGGACGAGAATCGCTTTTGCCCTGCGTAGCGTTCCGGGCAGCGGGTAGAACCAGGCAGAGAATTCCCGGCTAGCAGCTTCCCTGTGGCCGGGAAGTGCAAACGTACACGTTTTCGGCCGAAAACGCGTTTTCCGGCGAAAACGCACACCACGGCTCTTTCTGAGAAAAAGCAAGCACGGAGGACGAGAATCCCTTTTGCCCTGCGTAGCGTTCCGGGCAGCGGGTAGAACCAGGCAGAGAATTCCCGGCTAGCAGCTTCCCTGTGGCGGGGAAGTGCAAACGTACACGTTTTCGGCCGAAAACGCGTTTTCCGGGGAAAACGCACACCACGGTTCTTTCTGAGAAAAAGCAAGCACGGAGGACGAGAATCGCTTTTGCCCTGCGTAGCGTTCCGGGCAGCGGGTAGAACCAGGCAGAGAATTCCCGGCTAGCAGCTTCCCTGTGGCGGGGAAGTGCAAACGTACACGTTTTCGGCCGAAAACGCGTTTTCCGGCGAAAACGCACACCACGGCTCTTTCTGAGAAAAAGCAAGCACGGAGGACGAGAACCGCTTTTGCCCTGCGTAGCGTTCCGGGCAGCGGGTAGAACCAGGCAGAGAATTCCCGGCTAGCAGCTTCCCTGTGGCGGGGAAGTGCAAACGTACACGTTTTCGGCCGAAAACGCGTTTTCCGGGGAAAACGCACACCACGGCTCTTTCTGAGAAAAAGCAAGCACGGAGGACGAGAACCGCTTTTGCCCTGCGTAGCGTTCCGGGCAGCGGGTAGAACCAGGCAGAGAATTCCCGGCTAGCAGCTTCCCTGTGGCGGGGAAGTGCAAACGTACACGTTTTCGGCCGAAAACGCGTTTTCCGGCGAAAACGCACACCACGGCTCTTTCTGAGAAAAAGCAAGCACGGAGGACGAGAATCGCTTTTGCCCTGCGTAGCGTTCCGGGCAGCGGGTAGAACCAGGCAGAGAATTCCCGGCTAGCAGCTTCCCTGTGGCGGGGAAGTGCAAACGTACACGTTTTCGGCCGAAAACGCGTTTTCCGGGGAAAACGCACACCACGGCTCTTTCTGAGAAAAAGCAAGCACGGAGGACGAGAATCGCTTTTGCCCTGCGTAGCGTTCCGGGCAGCGGGTAGAACCAGGCAGAGAATTCCCGGCTAGCAGCTTCCCTGTGGCGGGGAAGTGCAAACGTACACGTTTTCGGCCGAAAACGCGTTTTCGGCGAAAAAGCACACAACGGCTCTTTCTGAGAAAAAGCAAGCACGGAGGACGAGAATCGCTTTTGCCCTGCGTAGCGTTCCGGGCAGCGGGTAGAACCAGGCAGAGAATTCCCGGCTAGCAGCTTCCCTGTGGCGGGGAAGTGCAAACGTACACGTTTTCTGCCAAAAACGCGTTTTCGGCGAAAACGCACACCACGGCTCTTTCTGAGAAAAAGCAAGCACGGAGGACGAGAATCGCTTTTGCCCTGCGTAGCGTTCCGGGCAGCGGGTAGAACCAGGCAGAGAATTCCCGGCTAGCAGCTTCCCTGTGGCGGGGAAGTGCAAACGTACACGTTTTCGGCCGAAAACGCGTTTTCCGGCGAAAACGCACACCACGGCTCTTTCTGAGAAAAAGCAAGCACGGAGGACGAGAATCGCTTTTGCCCTGCGTAGCGTTCCGGGCAGCGGGTAGAACCAGGCAGATAATTCCCGGCTAGCAGCTTCCCTGTGGTTGGGAAGTGCAAACGTACACGTTTTCTGCCAAAAACGCGTTTTCGGCGAAAACGCACACCACGGCTCTTTCTGAGAAAAAGCAAGCACGGAGGACGAGAATCGCTTTTGCCCTGCGTAGCGTTCCGGGCAGCGGGTAGAACCAGGCAGAGAATTCCCGGCTAGCAGCTTCCCTGTGGCGGGGAAGTGCAAACGTACACGTTTTCGGCCGAAAACGCATTTTCCGGCGAAAACGCACACCACGGCTCTTTCTGAGAAAAAGCAAGCACGGAGGACGAGAACCGCTTTTGCCCTGCGTAGCGTTCCGGGCAGCGGGTAGAACCAGGCAGAGAATTCCCGGCTAGCAGCTTCCCTGTGGCGGGGAAGTGCAAACGTACACGTTTTCGGCCGAAAACGCGTTTTCCGGCGAAAACGCACACCACGGTTCTTTCTGAGAAAAAGCAAGCACGGAGGACGAGAATCGCTTTTGCCCTGCGTAGCGTTCCGGGCAGCGGGTAGAACCAGGCAGAGAATTCCCGGCTAGCAGCTTCCCTGTGGCGGGGAAGTGCAAACGTACACGTTTTCGGCCGAAAACGCGTTTTCCGGCGAAAACGCACACCACGGCTCTTTCTGAGAAAAAGCAAGCACGGAGGACGAGAATCGCTTTTGCCCTGCGTAGCGTTCCGGGCAGCGGGTAGAACCAGGCAGAGAATTCCCGGCTAGCAGCTTCCCTGTGGCGGGGAAGTGCAAACGTACACGTTTTCTGCCAAAAACGCGTTTTCGGCGAAAACGCACACCACGGCTCTTTCTGAGAAAAAGCAAGCACGGAGGACGAGAATCGCTTTTGCCCTGCGTAGCGTTCCGGGCAGCGGGTAGAACCAGGCAGAGAATTCCCGGCTAGCAGCTTCCCTGTGGCCGGGAAGTGCAAACGTACACGTTTTCGGCCGAAAACGCGTTTTCCGGCGAAAACGCACACCACGGCTCTTTCTGAGAAAAAGCAAGCACGGAGGACGAGAATCGCTTTTGCCCTGCGTAGCGTTCCGGGCAGCGGGTAGAACCAGGCAGAGAATTCCCGGCTAGCAGCTTCCCTGTGGCGGGGAAGTGCAAACGTACACGTTTTCGGCCGAAAACGCGTTTTCCGGCGAAAACGCACACCACGGCTCTTTCTGAGAAAAAGCAAGCACGGAGGACGAGAATCGCTTTTGCCCTGCGTAGCGTTCCGGGCAGCGGGTAGAACCAGGCAGAGAATTCCCGGCTAGCAGCTTCCCTGTGGCGGGGAAGTGCAAACGTACACGTTTTCGGCCGAAAACGCGTTTTCCGGCGAAAACGCACACCACGGCTCTTTCTGAGAAAAAGCAAGCACGGAGGACGAGAATCGCTTTTGCCCTGCGTAGCGTTCCGGGCAGCGGGTAGAACCAGGCAGAGAATTCCCGGCTAGCAGCTTCCCTGTGTCGGGGAAGTGCAAACGTACACGTTTTCGGCCGAAAACTCGTTTTCCGGGGAAAACGCACACCACGGCTCTTTCTGAGAAAAAGCAAGCACGGAGGACGAGAATCGCTTTTGCCCTGCGTAGCGTTCCGGGCAGCGGGTAGAACCAGGCAGAGAATTCCCGGCTAGCAGCTTCCCTGTGGCGGGGAAGTGCAAACGTACATGTTTTCGGCCAAAAACGCGTTTTCGGCGAAAAAGCACACCACGGCTCTTTCTGAGAAAAAGCAAGCATGGAGGACGAGAATCGCTTTTGCCCTGCGTAGCGTTCCGGGCAGCGGGTAGAACCAGGCAGAGAATTCCCGGCTAGCAGCTTCCCTGTGGCGGGGAAGTGCAAACGTACACGTTTTCGGCCGAAAACGCGTTTTCCGGCGAAAACGCACACCACGGCTCTTTCTGAGAAAAAGCAAGCACGGAGGACGAGAATCGCTTTTGCCCTGCGTAGCGTTCCGGGCAGCGGGTAGAACCAGGCAGAGAATTCCCGGCTAGCAGCTTCCCTGTGGCTGGGAAGTGCAAACGTACACGTTTTCGGCCGAAAACGCATTTTCCGGCGAAAACGCACACCACGGCTCTTTCTGAGAAAAAGCAAGCACGGAGGACGAGAATCGCTTTTGCCCTGCGTAGCGTTCCGGGCAGCGGGTAGAACCAGGCAGAGAATTCCCGGCTAGCAGCTTCCCTGTGGCGGGGAAGTGCAAACGTACACGTTTTCGGCCGAAAACGCATTTTCCGGCGAAAACGCACACCACGGCTCTTTCTGAGAAAAAGCAAGCACGGAGGACGAGAACCGCTTTTGCCCTGCGTAGCGTTCCGGGCAGCGGGTAGAACCAGGCAGAGAATTCCCGGCTAGCAGCTTCCCTGTGGCGGGGAAGTGCAAACGTACACGTTTTCGGCCGAAAACGCGTTTTCCGGGGAAAACGCACACCACGGTTCTTTCTGAGAAAAAGCAAGCACGGAGGACGAGAATCGCTTTTGCCCTGCGTAGCGTTCCGGGCAGCGGGTAGAACCAGGCAGAGAATTCCCGGCTAGCAGCTTCCCTGTGGCGGGGAAGTGCAAACGTACACGTTTTCGGCCGAAAACGCGTTTTCGGCGAAAACGCACACCACGGCTCTTTCTGAGAAAAAGCAAGCACGGAGGACGAGAATCGCTTTTGCCCTGCGTAGCGTTCCGGGCAGCGGGTAGAACCAGGCAGAGTATTCCCGGCTAGCAGCTTCCCTGTGGCGGGGAAGTGCAAACGTACACGTTTTCGGCCGAAAACGCGTTTTCCGGCGAAAACGCACACCACGGCTCTTTCTGAGAAAAAGCAAGCACGGAGGACGAGAATCGCTTTTGCCCTGCGTAGCGTTCCGGGCAGCGGGTAGAACCAGGCAGAGAATTCCCGGCTAGCAGCTTCCCTGTGGCGGGGAAGTGCAAACGTACACGTTTTCGGCCGAAAACGCGTTTTCCGGCGAAAACGCACACCACGGCTCTTTCTGAGAAAAAGCAAGCACGGAGGACGAGAATCGCTTTTGCCCTGCGTAGCGTTCCGGGCAGCGGGTAGAACCAGGCAGAGAATTCCCGGCTAGCAGCTTCCCTGTGGCGGGGAAGTGCAAACGTACACGTTTTCGGCCGAAAACGCGTTTTCCGGCGAAAACGCACACCACGGCTCTTTCTGAGAAAAAGCAAGCACGGAGGACGAGAATCGCTTTTGCCCTGCGTAGCGTTCCGGGCAGCGGGTAGAACCAGGCAGAGAATTCCCGGCTAGCAGCTTCCCTGTGGCGGGGAAGTGCAAACGTACACGTTTTCGGACGTAAACGCGTTTTCCGGGGAAAACGCACACCACGGTTCTTTCTGAGAAAAAGCAAGCACGGAGGACGAGAATCGCTTTTGCCCTGCGTAGCGTTCCGGGCAGCGGGTAGAACCAGGCAGAGAATTCCCGGCTAGCAGCTTCCCTGTGGCGGGGAAGTGCAAACGTACACGTTTTCGGACGAAAACGCATTTTCCGGCGAAAACGCACACCACGGCTCTTTCTGAGAAAAAGCAAGCACGGAGGACGAGAACCGCTTTTGCCCTGCGTAGCGTTCCGGGCAGCGGGTAGAACCAGGCAGAGAATTCCCGGCTAGCAGCTTCCCTGTGGCGGGGAAGTGCAAACGTACACGTTTTCGGCCGAAAACGCGTTTTCCGGCGAAAACGCACACCACGGCTCTTTCTGAGAAAAAGCAAGCACGGAGGACGAGAATCGCTTTTGCCCTGCGTAGCGTTCCGGGCAGCGGGTAGAACCAGGCAGAGAATTCCCGGCTAGCAGCTTCCCTGTGGCCGGGAAGTGCAAACGTACACGTTTTCGGCCGAAAACGCGTTTTCCGGCGAAAACGCACACCACGGCTCTTTCTGAGAAAAAGCAAGCACGGAGGACGAGAATCGCTTTTGCCCTGCGTAGCGTTCCGGGCAGCGGGTAGAAACAGGCAGAGAATTCCCGGCTAGCAGCTTCCCTGTGGCGGGGAAGTGCAAACGTACACGTTTTCGGCCGAAAACGCGTTTTCCGGGGAAAACGCACACCACGGCTCTTTCTGAGAAAAAGCAAGCACGGAGGACGAGAATCGCTTTTGCCCTGCGTAGCGTTCCGGGCAGCGGGTAGAACCAGGCAGAGAATTCCCGGCTAGCAGCTTCCCTGTGGCGGGGAAGTGCAAACGTACACGTTTTCGGCCGAAAACGCGTTTTCCGGGGAAAACGCACACCACGGCTCTTTCTGAGAAAAAGCAAGCACGGAGGACGAGAATCGCTTTTGCCCTGCCTAGCGTTCCGGGCAGCGGGTAGAACCAGGCAGAGAATTCCCGGATAGCAGCTTTCCTGTGGCTGGGAAGTGCAAACGTACACGTTTTCGGCCAAAAACGCGTTTTCCGGCGAAAAAGCACACAACGGCTCTTTCTGAGAAAAAGCAAGCACGGAGGACGAGAATCGCTTTTGCCCTGCGTAGCGTTCCGGGCAGCGGGTAGAACCAGGCAGAGAATTCCCGGCTAGCAGCTTCCCTGTGGCGGGGAAGTGCAAACGTACACGTTTTCGGCCGAAAACGCGTTTTCCGGCGAAAACGCACACCACGGCTCTTTCTGAGAAAAAGCAAGCACGGAGGACGAGAATCGCTTTTGCCCTGCGTAGCGTTCCGGGCAGCGGGTAGAACCAGGCAGAGAATTCCCGGCTAGCAGCTTCCCTGTGGCGGGGAAGTGCAAACGTACACGTTTTCGGCCGAAAACGCGTTTTCCGGCGAAAACGCACACCACGGCTCTTTCTGAGAAAAAGCAAGCACGGAGGACGAGAATCGCTTTTGCCCTGCCTAGCGTTCCGGGCAGCGGGTAGAACCAGGCAGAGAATTCCCGGCTAGCAGCTTCCCTGTGGCGGGGAAGTGCAAACGTACACGTTTTCGGCCGAAAACGCGTTTTCCGGCGAAAACGCACACCACGGCTCTTTCTGAGAAAAAGCAAGCACGGAGGACGAGAATCGCTTTTGCCCTGCGTAGCGTTCCGGGCAGCGGGTAGAACCAGGCAGATAATTCCCGGCTAGCAGCTTCCCTGTGGCTGGGAAGTGCAAACGTACACGTTTTCTGCCAAAAACGCGTTTTCGGCGAAAACGCACACCACGGCTCTTTCTGAGAAAAAGCAAGCACGGAGGACGAGAATCGCTTTTGCCCTGCGTAGCGTTCCGGGCAGCGGGTAGAACCAGGCAGAGAATTCCCGGCTAGCAGCTTCCCTGTGGCTGGGAAGTGCAAACGTACACGTTTTCGGCCGAAAACGCATTTTCCGGCGAAAACGCACACCACGGCTCTTTCTGAGAAAAAGCAAGCACGGAGGACGAGAATCGCTTTTGCCCTGCGTAGCGTTCCGGGCAGCGGGTAGAACCAGGCAGAGAATTCCCGGCTAGCAGCTTCCCTGTGGCGGGGAAGTGCAAACGTACACGTTTTCGGCCGAAAACGCATTTTCCGGCGAAAACGCACACCACGGCTCTTTCTGAGAAAAAGCAAGCACGGAGGACGAGAACCGCTTTTGCCCTGCGTAGCGTTCCGGGCAGCGGGTAGAACCAGGCAGAGAATTCCCGGCTAGCAGCTTCCCTGTGGCGGGGAAGTGCAAACGTACACGTTTTCGGCCGAAAACGCGTTTTCCGGGGAAAACGCACACCACGGCTCTTTCTGAGAAAAAGCAAGCACGGAGGACGAGAATCGCTTTTGCCCTGCGTAGCGTTCCGGGCAGCGGGTAGAACCAGGCAGAGAATTCCCGGCTAGCAGCTTCCCTGTGGCCGGGAAGTGCAAACGTACACGTTTTCGGCCGAAAACGCGTTTTCCGGCGAAAACGCACACCACGGCTCTTTCTGAGAAAAAGCAAGCACGGAGGACGAGAATCGCTTTTGCCCTGCCTAGCGTTCCGGGCAGCGGGTAGAACCAGGCAGAGAATTCCCGGCTAGCAGCTTTCCTGTGGCTGGGAAGTGCAAACGTACACGTTTTCGGCCAAAAACGCGTTTTCGGCGAAAAAGCACACAACGGCTCTTTCTGAGAAAAAGCAAGCACGGAGGACGAGAATCGCTTTTGCCCTGCGTAGCGTTCCGGGCAGCGGGTAGAACCAGGCAGAGAATTCCCGGCTAGCAGCTTCCCTGTGGCGGGGAAGTGCAAACGTACACGTTTTCGGCCGAAAACGCGTTTTCCGGGGAAAACGCACACCACGGCTCTTTCTGAGAAAAAGCAAGCACGGAGGACGAGAATCGCTTTTGCCCTGCGTAGCGTTCCGGGCAGCGGGTAGAACCAGGCAGAGAATTCCCGGCTAGCAGCTTCCCTGTGGCGGGGAAGTGCAAACGTACACGTTTTCGGCCGAAAACGCGTTTTCCGGCGAAAACGCACACCACGGCTCTTTCTGAGAAAAAGCAAGCACGGAGGACGAGAATCGCTTTTGCCCTGCGTAGCGTTCCGGGCAGCGGGTAGAACCAGGCAGAGAATTCCCGGCTAGCAGCTTCCCTGTGGCGGGGAAGTGCAAACGTACACGTTTTCGGCCGAAAACGCGTTTTCCGGCGAAAACGCACACCACGGCTCTTTCTGAGAAAAAGCAAGCACGGAGGACGAGAATCGCTTTTGCCCTGCGTAGCGTTCCGGGCAGCGGGTAGAACCAGGCAGAGAATTCCCGGCTAGCAGCTTCCCTGTGGCGGGGAAGTGCAAACGTACACGTTTTCTGCCAAAAACGCGTTTTCGGCGAAAACGCACACCACGGCTCTTTCTGAGAAAAAGCAAGCACGGAGGACGAGAATCGCTTTTGCCCTGCGTAGCGTTCCGGGCAGCGGGTAGAACCAGGCAGAGAATTCCCGGCTAGCAGCTTCCCTGTGGCGGGGAAGTGCAAACGTACACGTTTTCGGCCGAAAACGCGTTTTCCGGCGAAAACGCACACCACGGCTCTTTCTGAGAAAAAGCAAGCACGGAGGACGAGAATCGCTTTTGCCCTGCGTAGCGTTCCGGGCAGCGGGTAGAACCAGGCAGAGAATTCCCGGCTAGCAGCTTCCCTGTGGCGGGGAAGTGCAAACGTACACGTTTTCGGCCGAAAACGCGTTTTCCGGCGAAAACGCACACCACGGCTCTTTCTGAGAAAAAGCAAGCACGGAGGACGAGAATCGCTTTTGCCCTGCGTAGCGTTCCGGGCAGCGGGTAGAACCAGGCAGAGAATTCCCGGCTAGCAGCTTCCCTGTGGCGGGGAAGTGCAAACGTACACGTTTTCGGCCGAAAACGCGTTTTCCGGCGAAAACGCACACCACGGCTCTTTCTGAGAAAAAGCAAGCACGGAGGACGAGAATCGCTTTTGCCCTGCGTAGCGTTCCGGGCAGCGGGTAGAACCAGGCAGATAATTCCCGGCTAGCAGCTTCCCTGTGGCTGGGAAGTGCAAACGTACACGTTTTCTGCCAAAAACGCGTTTTCGGCGAAAACGCACACCACGGCTCTTTCTGAGAAAAAGCAAGCACGGAGGACGAGAATCGCTTTTGCCCTGCGTAGCGTTCCGGGCAGCGGGTAGAACCAGGCAGAGAATTCCCGGCTAGCAGCTTCCCTGTGGCGGGGAAGTGCAAACGTACACGTTTTCGGCCGAAAACGCGTTTTCCGGCGAAAACGCACACCACGGCTCTTTCTGAGAAAAAGCAAGCACGGAGGACGAGAATCGCTTTTGCCCTGCGTAGCGTTCCGGGCAGCGGGTAGAACCAGGCAGAGAATTCCTGGCTAGCAGCTTCCCTGTGGCTGGGAAGTGCAAACGTACACGTTTTCGGCCGAAAACGCGTTTTCCGGCGAAAACGCACACCACGGCTCTTTCTGAGAAAAAGCAAGCACGGAGGACGAGAATCGCTTTTGCCCTGCGTAGCGTTCCGGGCAGCGGGTAGAACCAGGCAGAGAATTCACGGCTAGCAGCTTCCCTGTGGCGGGGAAGTGCAAACGTACACGTTTTCGGCCGAAAACGCGTTTTCCGGGGAAAACGCACACCACGGTTCTTTCTGAGAAAAAGCAAGCACGGAGGACGAGAATCGCTTTTGCCCTGCGTAGCGTTCCGGGCAGCGGGTAGAACCAGGCAGAGAATTCCCGGCTAGCAGCTTCCCTGTGGCTGGGAAGTGCAAACGTACACGTTTTCGGCCGAAAACGCGTTTTCCGGCGAAAACGCACACCACGGCTCTTTCTGAGAAAAAGCAAGCACGGAGGACGAGAATCGCTTTTGCCCTGCGTAGCGTTCCGGGCAGCGGGTAGAACCAGGCAGAGAATTCCCGGCTAGCACCTTCCCTGTGGCTGTGAAGTGCAAACGTACACGTTTTCGGCCGAAAACGCGTTTTCCGGCGAAAACGCACACCACGGCTCTTTCTGAGAAAAAGCAAGCACGGAGGACGAGAACCGCTTTTGCCCTGCGTAGCGTTCCGGGCAGCGGGTAGAACCAGGCAGAGAATTCCCGGCTAGCAGCTTCCCTGTGGCGGGGAAGTGCAAACGTACACGTTTTCGGCCGAAAACGCGTTTTCCGGGGAAAACGCACACCACGGCTCTTTCTGAGAAAAAGCAAGCACGGAGGACGAGAATCGCTTTTGCCCTGCGTAGCGTTCCGGGCAGCGGGTAGAACCAGGCAGAGAATTCCCGGCTAGCAGCTTCCCTGTGGCGGGGAAGTGCAAACGTACACGTTTTCGGCCGAAAACGCGTTTTCCGGCGAAAACGCACACCACGGCTCTTTCTGAGAAAAAGCAAGCACGGAGGACGAGAATCGCTTTTGCCCTGCGTAGCGTTCCGGGCAGCGGGTAGAACCAGGCAGAGAATTCCCGGCTAGCAGCTTCCCTGTGGCGGGGAAGTGCAAACGTACACGTTTTCGGCCGAAAACGCGTTTTCCGGCGAAAACGCACACCACGGCTCTTTCTGAGAAAAAGCAAGCACGGAGGACGAGAATCGCTTTTGCCCTGCGTAGCGTTCCGGGCAGCGGGTAGAACCAGGCAGAGAATTCCCGGCTAGCAGCTTCCCTGTGGCGGGGAAGTGCAAACGTACACGTTTTCGGCCGAAAACGCGTTTTCCGGGGAAAACGCACACCACGGCTCTTTCTGAGAAAAAGCAAGCACGGAGGACGAGAATCGCTTTTGCCCTGCGTAGCGTTCCGGCCAGCGGGTAGAACCAGGCAGAGAATTCCCGGCTAGCAGCTTTCCTATGGCTGGGAAGTGCAAACGTACACGTTTTCGGCCAAAAACGCGTTTTCGGCGAAAAAGCACACAACGGCTCTTTCTGAGAAAAAGCAAGCACGGAGGACGAGAATCGCTTTTGCCCTGCGTAGCGTTCCGGGCAGCGGGTAGAACCAGGCAGAGAATTCCCGGCTAGCAGCTTCCCTGTGGCGGGGAAGTGCAAACGTACACGTTTTCGGCCGAAAACGCGTTTTCCGGCGAAAACGCACACCACGGCTCTTTCTGAGAAAAAGCAAGCACGGAGGACGAGAATCGCTTTTGCCCTGCGTAGCGTTCCGGGCAGCGGGTAGAACCAGGCAGAGAATTCCCGGCTAGCAGCTTCCCTGTGGCGGGGAAGTGCAAACGTACACGTTTTCGGCCGAAAACGCGTTTTCCGGGGAAAACGCACACCACGGCTCTTTCTGAGAAAAAGCAAGCACGGAGGACGAGAATCGCTTTTGCCCTGCCTAGCGTTCCGGGCAGCGGGTAGAACCAGGCAGAGAATTCCCGGCTAGCAGCTTCCCTGTGGCGGGGAAGTGCAAACGTACATGTTTTCGGCCAAAAACGCGTTTTCGGCGAAAAAGCACACAACGGCTCTTTCTGAGAAAAAGCAAGCACGGAGGACGAGAATCGCTTTTGCCCTGCGTAGCGTTCCGGGCAGCGGGTAGAACCAGGCAGAGAATTCCCGGCTAGCAGCTTCCCTGTGGCTGGGAAGTGCAAACGTACACGTTTTCTGCCAAAAACGCGTTTTCGGCGAAAACGCACACCACGGCTCTTTCTGAGAAAAAGCAAGCACGGAGGACGAGAATCGCTTTTGCCCTGCGTAGCGTTCCGGGCAGCGGGTAGAACCAGGCAGAGAATTCCCGGCTAGCAGCTTCCCTGTGGCGGGGAAGTGCAAACGTACACGTTTTCGGCCGAAAACGCGTTTTCCGGCGAAAACGCACACCACGGCTCTTTCTGAGAAAAAGCAAGCACGGAGGACGAGAATCGCTTTTGCCCTGCGTAGCGTTCCGGGCAGCGGGTAGAACCAGGCAGAGAATTCCCGGCTAGCAGCTTCCCTGTGGCGGGGAAGTGCAAACGTACACGTTTTCGGCCGAAAACGCGTTTTCCGGGGAAAACGCACACCACGGTTCTTTCTGAGAAAAAGCAAGCACGGAGGACGAGAATCGCTTTTGCCCTGCGTAGCGTTCCGGGCAGCGGGTAGAACCAGGCAGAGAATTCCCGGCTAGCAGCTTCCCTGTGGCGGGGAAGTGCAAACGTACACGTTTTCTGCCAAAAACGCGTTTCCGGCGAAAACGCACACCACGGCTCTTTCTGAGAAAAAGCAAGCACGGAGGACGAGAATCGCTTTTGCCCTGCGTAGCGTTCCGGGCAGCGGGTAGAACCAGGCAGAGAATTCCCGGCTAGCAGCTTCCCTGTGGCGGGGAAGTGCAAACGTACACGTTTTCGGCCGAAAACGCGTTTTCCGGCGAAAACGCACACCACGGCTCTTTCTGAGAAAAAGCAAGCACGGAGGACGAGAATCGCTTTTGCCCTGCGTAGCGTTCCGGGCAGCGGGTAGAACCAGGCAGAGAATTCCCGGCTAGCAGCTTTCCTGTGGCTGGGAAGTGCAAACGTACACGTTTTCGGCCAAAAACGCGTTTTCGGCGAAAAAGCACACAACGGCTCTTTCTGAGAAAAAGCAAGCACGGAGGACGAGAATCGCTTTTGCCCTGCGTAGCGTTCCGGGCAGCGGGTAGAACCAGGCAGATAATTCCCGGCTAGCAGCTTCCCTGTGGCTGGGAAGTGCAAACGTACACGTTTTCTGCCAAAAACGCGTTTTCGGCGAAAACGCACACCACGGCTCTTTCTGAGAAAAAGCAAGCACGGAGGACGAGAATCGCTTTTGCCCTGCGTAGCGTTCCGGGCAGCGGGTAGAACCAGGCAGAGAATTCCCGGCTAGCAGCTTCCCTGTGGCGGGGAAGTGCAAACGTACACGTTTTCGGCCGAAAACGCGTTTTCCGGCGAAAACGCACACCACGGCTCTTTCTGAGAAAAAGCAAGCACGGAGGACGAGAATCGCTTTTGCCCTGCGTAGCGTTCCGGGCAGCGGGTAGAACCAGGCAGAGAATTCCCGGCTAGCAGCTTCCCTGTGGCGGGGAAGTGCAAACGTACACGTTTTCGGCCGAAAACGCGTTTTCCGGCGAAAACGCACACCACGGCTCTTTCTGAGAAAAAGCAAGCACGGAGGACGAGAATCGCTTTTGCCCTGCGTAGCGTTCCGGGCAGCGGGTAGAACCAGGCAGAGAATTCCCGGCTAGCAGCTTCCCTGTGGCGGGGAAGTGCAAACGTACACGTTTTCGGCCGAAAACGCGTTTTCCGGCGAAAACGCACACCACGGCTCTTTCTGAGAAAAAGCAAGCACGGAGGACGAGAATCGCTTTTGCCCTGCGTAGCGTTCCGGGCAGCGGGTAGAACCAGGCAGAGAATTCCCGGCTAGCACCTTCCCTGTGGCTGTGAAGTGCAAACGTACACGTTTTCGGCCGAAAACGCGTTTTCCGGCGAAAACGCACACCACGGCTCTTTCTGAGAAAAAGCAAGCACGGAGGACGAGAACCGCTTTTGCCCTGCGTAGCGTTCCGGGCAGCGGGTAGAACCAGGCAGAGAATTCCCGGCTAGCAGCTTCCCTGTGGCGGGGAAGTGCAAACGTACACGTTTTCGGCCGAAAACGCGTTTTCCGGGGAAAACGCACACCACGGCTCTTTCTGAGAAAAAGCAAGCACGGAGGACGAGAATCGCTTTTGCCCTGCGTAGCGTTCCCGGCAGCGGGTAGAACCAGGCAGAGAATTCCCGGCTAGCAGCTTCCCTGTGGCGGGGAAGTGCAAACGTACACGTTTTCGGCCGAAAACGCGTTTTCCGGCGAAAACGCACACCACGGCTCTTTCTGAGAAAAAGCAAGCACGGAGGACGAGAATCGCTTTTGCCCTGCGTAGCGTTCCGGGCAGCGGGTAGAACCAGGCAGAGAATTCCCGGCTAGCAGCTTCCCTGTGGCGGGGAAGTGCAAACGTACACGTTTTTGGCCGAAAACGCGTTTTCCGGCGAAAACGCACACCACGGCTCTTTCTGAGAAAAAGCAAGCACGGAGGACGAGAATCGCTTTTGCCCTGCGTAGCGTTCCGGGCAGCGGGTAGAACCAGGCAGAGAATTCCCGGCTAGCAGCTTCCCTGTGGCGGGGAAGTGCAAACGTACACGTTTTCGGCCGAAAACGCATTTTCCGGCGAAAACGCACACCACGGCTCTTTCTGAGAAAAAGCAAGCACGGAGGACGAGAATCGCTTTTGCCCTGCGTAGCGTTCCGGGCAGCGGGTAGAACCAGGCAGAGAATTCCCGGCTAGCAGCTTCCCTGTGGCGGGGAAGTGCAAACGTACACGTTTTCGGCCGAAAACGCATTTTCCGGCGAAAACGCACACCACGGCTCTTTATGAGAAAAAGCAAGCACGGAGGACGAGAACCGCTTTTGCCCTGCGTAGCGTTCCGGGCAGCGGGTAGAACCAGGCAGAGAATTCCCGGCTAGCAGCTTCCCTGTGGCGGGGAAGTGCAAACGTACACGTTTTCGGCCAAAAACGCATTTTCCGGCGAAAACGCACACCACGGCTCTTTCTGAGAAAAAGCAAGCACGGAGGACGAGAACCGCTTTTGCCCTGCGTAGCGTTCCGGGCAGCGGGTAGAACCAGGCAGAGAATTCCCGGCTAGCAGCTTCCCTGTGGCGGGGAAGTGCAAACGTACACGTTTTCGGCCGAAAACGCATTTTCCGGCGAAAACGCACACCACGGCTCTTTCTGAGAAAAAGCAAGCACGGAGGACGAGAATCGCTTTTGCCCTGCGTAGCGTTCCGGGCAGCGGGTAGAACCAGGCAGAGAATTCCCGGCTAGCAGCTTCCCTGTGGCGGGGAAGTGCAAACGTAAACGTTTTCGGCAAAAACGCGTTTTCGGCGAAAAAGCACACCACGGCTCTTTCTGAGAAAAAGCAAGCACGGAGGACGAGAATCGCTTTTGCCCTGCGTAGCGTTCCGGGCAGCGGGTAGAACCAGGCAGAGAATTCCCGGCTAGCAGCTTCCCTGTGGCCGGGAAGTGCAAACGTACACGTTTTCGGCCGAAAACGCGTTTTCCGGCGAAAACGCACACCACGGCTCTTTCTGAGAAAAAGCAAGCACGGAGGACGAGAATCCCTTTTGCCCTGCGTAGCGTTCCGGGCAGCGGGTAGAACCAGGCAGAGAATTCCCGGCTAGCAGCTTCCCTGTGGCGGGGAAGTGCAAACGTACACGTTTTCGGCCGAAAACGCGTTTTCCGGGGAAAAGGCACACCACGGTTCTTTCTGAGAAAAAGCAAGCACGGAGGACGAGAATCGCTTTTGCCCTGCGTAGCGTTCCGGGCAGCGGGTAGAACCAGGCAGAGAATTCCCGGCTAGCAGCTTCCCTGTGGCGGGGAAGTGCAAACGTACACGTTTTCGGCCGAAAACGCGTTTTCCGGCGAAAACGCACACCACGGCTCTTTCTGAGAAAAAGCAAGCACGGAGGACGAGAACCGCTTTTGCCCTGCGTAGCGTTCCGGGCAGCGGGTAGAACCAGGCAGAGAATTCCCGGCTAGCAGCTTCCCTGTGGCGGGGAAGTGCAAACGTACACGTTTTCGGCCGAAAACGCGTTTTCGGCGAAAAAGCACACAACGGCTCTTTCTGAGAAAAAGCAAGCACGGAGGACGAGAATCGCTTTTGCCCTGCGTAGCGTTCCGGGCAGCGGGTAGAACCAGGCAGAGAATTCCCGGCTAGCAGCTTCCCTGTGGCTGGGAAGTGCAAACGTACACGTTTTCTGCCAAAAACGCGTTTTCGGCGAAAACGCACACCACGGCTCTTTCTGAGAAAAAGCAAGCACGGAGGACGAGAATCGCTTTTGCCCTGCGTAGCGTTCCGGGCAGCGGGTAGAACCAGGCAGAGAATTCCCGGCTAGCAGCTTCCCTGTGGCGGGGAAGTGCAAACGTACACGTTTTCGGCCGAAAACGCGTTTTCCGGCGAAAACGCACACCACGGCTCTTTCTGAGAAAAAGCAAGCACGGAGGACGAGAATCGCTTTTGCCCTGCGTAGCGTTCCGGGCAGCGGGTAGAACCAGGCAGAGAATTCCCGGCTAGCAGCTTCCCTGTGGCGGGGAAGTGCAAACGTACACGTTTTCGGCCGAAAACGCGTTTTCCGGGGAAAACGCACACCACGGCTCTTTCTGAGAAAAAGCAAGCACGGAGGACGAGAATCGCTTTTGCCCTGCGTAGCGTTCCGGGCAGCGGGTAGAACCAGGCAGAGAATTCCCGGCTAGCAGCTTCCCTGTGGCGGGGAAGTGCAAACGTACACGTTTTCAGCCAAAAACGCGTTTTCGGCGAAAACGCACACCACGGCTCTTTCTGAGAAAAAGCAAGCACGGAGGACGAGAATCGCTTTTGCCCTGCGTAGCGTTCCGGGCAGCGGGTAGAACCAGGCAGAGAATTCCCGGCTAGCAGCTTCCCTGTGGCGGGGAAGTGCAAACGTACACGTTTTCGGCCGAAAACGCGTTTTCCGGCGAAAACGCACACCACGGCTCTTTCTGAGAAAAAGCAAGCACGGAGGACGAGAATCGCTTTTGCCCTGCGTAGCGTTCCGGGCAGCGGGTAGAACCAGGCAGAGAATTCCCGGCTAGCAGCTTCCCTGTGGCGGGGAAGTGCAAACGTACACGTTTTCGGCCGAAAACGCGTTTTCCGGGGAAAACGCACACCACGGCTCTTTCTGAGAAAAAGCAAGCACGGAGGACGAGAATCGCTTTTGCCCTGCGTAGCGTTCCGGGCAGCGGGTAGAACCAGGCAGAGAATTCCCGGCTAGCACCTTCCCTGTGGCGGGGAAGTGCAAACGTACACGTTTTCGGCCGAAAACGCGTTTTCCGGCGAAAACGCACACCACGGCTCTTTCTGAGAAAAAGCAAGCACGGAGGACGAGAATCGCTTTTGCCCTGCGTAGCGTTCCGGGCAGCGGGTAGAACCAGGCAGAGAATTCCCGGCTAGCAGCTTCCCTGTGGCGGGGAAGTGCAAACGTACACGTTTTCGGCCGAAAACGCGTTTTCCGGCGAAAACGCACACCACGGCTCTTTCTGAGAAAAAGCAAGCACGGAGGACGAGAATCGCTTTTGCCCTGCGTAGCGTTCCGGGCAGCGGGTAGAACCAGGCAGAGAATTCCCGGCTAGCAGCTTCCCTGTGGCGGGGAAGTGCAAACGTACACGTTTTCGGCCGAAAACGCATTTTCCGGCGAAAACGCACACCACGGCTCTTTCTGAGAAAAAGCAAGCACGGAGGACGAGAATCGCTTTTGCCCTGCGTAGCGTTCCGGGCAGCGGGTAGAACCAGGCAGAGAATTCCCGGCTAGCAGCTTCCCTGTGGCGGGGAAGTGCAAACGTACACGTTTTCGGCCGAAAACGCATTTTCCGGCGAAAACGCACACCACGGCTCTTTCTGAGAAAAAGCAAGCACGGAGGACGAGAACCGCTTTTGCCCTGCGTAGCGTTCCGGGCAGCGGGTAGAACCAGGCAGAGAATTCCCGGCTAGCAGCTTCCCTGTGGCGGGGAAGTGCAAACGTACACGTTTTCGGCCAAAAACGCATTTTCCGGCGAAAACGCACACCACGGCTCTTTCTGAGAAAAAGCAAGCACGGAGGACGAGAATCGCTTTTGCCCTGCGTAGCGTTCCGGGCAGCGGGTAGAACCAGGCAGACAATTCCCGGCTAGCAGCTTCCCTGTGGCTGTGAAGTGCAAACGTACACGTTTTCGGCCGAAAACGCGTTTTCCGGCGAAAACGCACACCACGGCTCTTTCTGAGAAAAAGCAAGCACGGAGGACGAGAATCGCTTTTGCCCTGCGTAGCGTTCCGGGCAGCGGGTAGAACCAGGCAGAGAATTCCCGGCTAGCACCTTCCCTGTGGCTGTGAAGTGCAAACGTACACGTTTTCGGCCGAAAACGCGTTTTCCGGCGAAAACGCACACCACGGCTCTTTCTGAGAAAAAGCAAGCACGGAGGACGAGAACCGCTTTTGCCCTGCGTAGCGTTCCGGGCAGCGGGTAGAACCAGGCAGAGAATTCCCGGCTAGCAGCTTCCCTGTGGCGGGGAAGTGCAAACGTACACGTTTTCGGCCGAAAACGCGTTTTCCGGGGAAAACGCACACCACGGCTCTTTCTGAGAAAAAGCAAGCACGGAGGACGAGAATCGCTTTTGCCCTGCGTAGCGTTCCGGGCAGCGGGTAGAACCAGGCAGAGAATTCCCGGCTAGCAGCTTCCCTGTGGCGGGGAAGTGCAAACGTACACGTTTTCGGCCGAAAACGCGTTTTCCGGCGAAAACGCACACCACGGCTCTTTCTGAGAAAAAGCAAGCACGGAGGACGAGAATCGCTTTTGCCCTGCGTAGCGTTCCGGGCAGCGGGTAGAACCAGGCAGAGAATTCCCGGCTAGCAGCTTCCCTGTGGCGGGGAAGTGCAAACGTACACGTTTTCGGCCGAAAACGCGTTTTCCGGCGAAAACGCACACCACGGCTCTTTCTGAGAAAAAGCAAGCACGGAGGACGAGAATCGCTTTTGCCCTGCGTAGCGTTCCGGGCAGCGGGTAGAACCAGGCAGAGAATTCCCGGCTAGCAGCTTCCCTGTGGCGGGGAAGTGCAAACGTACACGTTTTCGGCCGAAAACGCGTTTTCCGGCGAAAACGCACACCACGGCTCTTTCTGAGAAAAAGCAAGCACGGAGGACGAGAATCGCTTTTGCCCTGCGTAGCGTTCCGGGCAGCGGGTAGAACCAGGCAGAGAATTCCCGGCTAGCAGCTTCCCTGTGGCGGGGAAGTGCAAACGTACACGTTTTCGGCCGAAAACGCGTTTTCCGGCGAAAACGCACACCACGGCTCTTTCTGAGAAAAAGCAAGCACGGAGGACGAGAACCGCTTTTGCCCTGCGTAGCGTTCCGGGCAGCGGGTAGAACCAGGCAGAGAATTCCCGGCTAGCAGCTTCCCTGTGGCGGGGAAGTGCAAACGTACACGTTTTCGGCCAAAAACGCGTTTTCCGGCGAAAACGCACACCACGGCTCTTTCTGAGAAAAAGCAAGCACGGAGGACGAGAATCGCTTTTGCCCTGCGTAGCGTTCCGGGCAGCGGGTAGAACCAGGCAGAGAATTCCCGGCTAGCAGCTTCCCTGTGGCCGGGAAGTGCAAACGTACACGTTTTCGGCCGAAAACGCGTTTTCCGGGGAAAACGCACACCAAGGCTCTTTCTGAGAAAAAGCAAGCACGGAGGACGAGAATCGCTTTTGCCCTGCGTAGCGTTCCGGGCAGCGGGTAGAACCAGGCAGAGAATTCCCGGCTAGCAGCTTCCCTGTGGCGGGGAAGTGCAAACGTACACGTTTTCGGCCGAAAACGCGTTTTCCGGCGAAAACGCACACCACGGCTCTTTCTGAGAAAAAGCAAGCACGGAGGACGAGAATCGCTTTTGCCCTGCGTAGCGTTCCGGGCAGCGGGTAGAACCAGGCAGAGAATTCCCGGCTAGCAGCTTCCCTGTGGCGGGGAAGTGCAAACGTACACGTTTTCGGCCGAAAACGCGTTTTCCGGGGAAAACGCACACCACGGTTCTTTCTGAGAAAAAGCAAGCACGGAGGACGAGAATCGCTTTTGCCCTGCGTAGCGTTCCGGGCAGCGGGTAGAACCAGGCAGAGAATTCCCGGCTAGCAGCTTCCCTGTGGCGGGGAAGTGCAAACGTACACGTTTTCGGCCGAAAACGCGTTTTCCGGCGAAAACGCACACCACGGCTCTTTCTGAGAAAAAGCAAGCACGGAGGACGAGAATCGCTTTTGCCCTGCGTAGCGTTCCGGGCAGCGGGTAGAACCAGGCAGAGAATTCCCGGCTAGCACCTTCCCTGTGGCTGTGAAGTGCAAACGTACACGTTTTCGGCCGAAAACGCGTTTTCCGGCGAAAACGCACACCACGGCTCTTTCTGAGAAAAAGCAAGCACGGAGGACGAGAACTGCTTTTGCCCTGCGTAGCGTTCCGGGCAGCGGGTAGAACCAGGCAGAGAATTCCCGGCTAGCAGCTTCCCTGTGGCGGGGAAGTGCAAACGTACACGTTTTCGGCCGAAAACGCGTTTTCCGGGGAAAACGCACACCACGGCTCTTTCTGAGAAAAAGCAAGCACGGAGGACGAGAATCGCTTTTGCCCTGCGTAGCGTTCCGGGCAGCGGGTAGAACCAGGCAGAGAATTCCCGGCTAGCAGCTTCCCTGTGGCGGGGAAGTGCAAACGTACACGTTTTCGGCCGAAAACGCGTTTTCCGGCGAAAACGCACACCACGGCTCTTTCTGAGAAAAAGCAAGCACGGAGGACGAGAATCGCTTTTGCCCTGCGTAGCGTTCCGGGCAGCGGGTAGAACCAGGCAGAGAATTCCCGGCTAGCAGCTTCCCTGTGGCGGGGAAGTGCAAACGTACACGTTTTCGGCCGAAAACGCATTTTCCGGCGAAAACGCACACCACGGCTCTTTCTGAGAAAAAGCAAGCACGGAGGACGAGAATCGCTTTTGCCCTGCGTAGCGTTCCGGGCAGCGGGTAGAACCAGGCAGAGAATTCCCGGCTAGCAGCTTCCCTGTGGCGGGGAAGTGCAAACGTACACGTTTTCGGCCGAAAACGCATTTTCCGGCGAAAACGCACACCACGGCTCTTTCTGAGAAAAAGCAAGCACGGAGGACGAGAACCGCTTTTGCCCTGCGTAGCGTTCCGGGCAGCGGGTAGAACCAGGCAGAGAATTCCCGGCTAGCAGCTTCCCTGTGGCGGGGAAGTGCAAACGTACACGTTTTCGGCCAAAAACGCATTTTCCGGCGAAAACGCACACCACGGCTCTTTCTGAGAAAAAGCAAGCACGGAGGACGAGAATCGCTTTTGCCCTGCGTAGCGTTCCGGGCAGCGGGTAGAACCAGGCAGAGAATTCCCGGCTAGCAGCTTCCCTGTGGCTGTGAAGTGCAAACGTACACGTTTTCGGCCGAAAACGCGTTTTCCGGCGAAAACGCACACCACGGCTCTTTCTGAGAAAAAGCAAGCACGGAGGACGAGAATCGCTTTTGCCCTGCGTAGCGTTCCGGGCAGCGGGTAGAACCAGGCAGAGAATTCCCGGCTAGCACCTTCCCTGTGGCTGTGAAGTGCAAACGTACACGTTTTCGGCCGAAAACGCGTTTTCCGGCGAAAACGCACACCACGGCTCTTTCTGAGAAAAAGCAAGCACGGAGGACGAGAACCGCTTTTGCCCTGCGTAGCGTTCCGGGCAGCGGGTAGAACCAGGTAGAGAATTCCCGGCTAGCAGCTTCCCTGTGGCGGGGAAGTGCAAACGTACACGTTTTCGGCCGAAAACGCGTTTTCCGGGGAAAACGCACACCACGGCTCTTTCTGAGAAAAAGCAAGCACGGAGGACGAGAATCGCTTTTGCCCTGCGTAGCGTTCCGGGCAGCGGGTAGAACCAGGCAGAGAATTCCCGGCTAGCAGCTTCCCTGTGGCGGGGAAGTGCAAACGTACACGTTTTCGGCCGAAAACGCGTTTTCCGGCGAAAACGCACACCACGGCTCTTTCTGAGAAAAAGCAAGCACGGAGGACGAGAATCGCTTTTGCCCTGCGTAGCGTTCCGGGCAGCGGGTAGAACCAGGCAGAGAATTCCCGGCTAGCAGCTTCCCTGTGGCGGGGAAGTGCAAACGTACACGTTTTCGGCCGAAAACGCGTTTTCCGGCGAAAACGCACACCACGGCTCTTTCTGAGAAAAAGCAAGCACGGAGGACGAGAATCGCTTTTGCCCTGCGTAGCGTTCCGGGCAGCGGGTAGAACCAGGCAGAGAATTCCCGGCTAGCAGCTTCCCTGTGGCGGGGAAGTGCAAACGTACACGTTTTCGGCCGAAAACGCATTTTCCGGCGAAAACGCACACCACGGCTCTTTCTGAGAAAAAGCAAGCACGGAGGACGAGAACCGCTTTTGCCCTGCGTAGCGTTCCGGGCAGCGGGTAGAACCAGGCAGAGAATTCCCGGCTAGCAGCTTCCCTGTGGCGGGGAAGTGCAAACGTACACGTTTTCGGCCAAAAACGCGTTTTCCGGCGAAAACGCACACCACGGCTCTTTCTGAGAAAAAGCAAGCACGGAGGACGAGAATCGCTTTTGCCCTGCCTAGCGTTCCGGGCAGCGGGTAGAACCAGGCAGAGAATTCCCGGCTAGCAGCTTCCCTGTGGCCGGGAAGTGCAAACGTACACGTTTTCGGCCGAAAACACGTTTTCCGGCGAAAACGCACACCACGGCTCTTTCTGAGAAAAAGCAAGCACGGAGGACGAGAATCGCTTTTGCCCTGCGTAGCGTTCCGGGCAGCGGGTAGAACCAGGCAGAGAATTCCCGGCTAGCAGCTTCCCTGTGGCGGGGAAGTGCAAACGTACACGTTTTCGGCCGAAAACGCGTTTTCCGGCGAAAACGCACACCACGGCTCTTTCTGAGAAAAAGCAAGCACGGAGGACGAGAATCGCTTTTGCCCTGCGTAGCGTTCCGGGCAGCGGGTAGAACCAGGCAGAGAATTCCCGGCTAGCAGCTTCCCTGTGGCGGGGAAGTGCAAACGTACACGTTTTCGGCCGAAAACGCGTTTTCCGGGGAAAACGCACACCACGGTTCTTTCTGAGAAAAAGCAAGCACGGAGGACGAGAATCGCTTTTGCCCTGCGTAGCGTTCCGGGCAGCGGGTAGAACCAGGCAGAGAATTCCCGGCTAGCAGCTTCCCTGTGGCGGGGAAGTGCAAACGTACACATTTTCGGCCGAAAACGCGTTTTCCGGCGAAAACGCACACCACGGCTCTTTCTGAGAAAAAGCAAGCACGGAGGACGAGAATCGCTTTTGCCCTGCGTAGCGTTCCGGGCAGCGGGTAGAACCAGGCAGAGAATTCCCGGCTAGCACCTTCCCTGTGGCTGTGAAGTGCAAACGTACACGTTTTCGGCCGAAAACGCGTTTTCCGGCGAAAACGCACACCACGGCTCTTTCTGAGAAAAAGCAAGCACGGAGGACGAGAACTGCTTTTGCCCTGCGTAGCGTTCCGGGCAGCGGGTAGAACCAGGCAGAGAATTCCCGGCTAGCAGCTTCCCTGTGGCGGGGAAGTGCAAACGTACACGTTTTCGGCCGAAAACGCGTTTTCCGGCGAAAACGCACACCACGGCTCTTTCTGAGAAAAAGCAAGCACGGAGGACGAGAATCGCTTTTGCCCTGCGTAGCGTTCCGGGCAGCGGGTAGAACCAGGCAGAGAATTCCCGGCTAGCAGCTTCCCTGTGGCGGGGAAGTGCAAACGTACACGTTTTCGGCCGAAAACGCGTTTTCCGGCGAAAACGCACACCACGGCTCTTTCTGAGAAAAAGCAAGCACGGAGGACGAGAATCGCTTTTGCCCTGCGTAGCGTTCCGGGCAGCGGGTAGAACCAGGCAGAGAATTCCCGGCTAGCACCTTCCCTGTGGCGGGGAAGTGCAAACGTACACGTTTTCGGCCGAAAACGCGTTTTCCGGCGAAAACGCACACCACGGCTCTTTCTGAGAAAAAGCAAGCACGGAGGACG
This sequence comes from Athene noctua, assembly GCF_965140245.1. NCBI lineage: Eukaryota > Metazoa > Chordata > Aves > Strigiformes > Strigidae > Athene > Athene noctua. The sequence continues at coordinate 106,777 of NW_027437712.1, forward strand.
AGAACCGCTTTTGCCCTGCGTAGCGTTCCGGGCAGCGGGTAGAACCAGGCAGAGAATTCCCGGCTAGCAGCTTCCTTGTGGCGGGGAAGTGCAAACGTACACGTTTTCGGCCGAAAACGCCTTTTCCGGGGAAAACGCACACCACGGCTCTTTCTGAGAAAAAGCAAGCACGGAGGACGAGAATCGCTTTTGCCCTGCGTAGCGTTCCGGGCAGCGGGTAGAACCAGGCAGAGAATTCCCGGCTAGCAGCTTCCCTGTGGCGGGGAAGTGCAAACGTACATGTTTTCGGCCAAAAACGCGTTTTCGGCGAAAAAGCACACAACGGCTCTTTCTGAGAAAAAGCAAGCACGGAGGACGAGAATCGCTTTTGCCCTGCGTAGCGTTCCGGGCAGCGGGTAGAACCAGGCAGAGAATTCCCGGCTAGCAGCTTCCCTGTGGCTGGGAAGTGCAAACGTACACGTTTTCTGCAAAAAACGCGTTTTCGGCGAAAACGCACACCACGGCTCTTTCTGAGAAAAAGCAAGCACGGAGGACGAGAATCGCTTTTGCCCTGCGTAGCGTTCCGGGCAGCGGGTAGAACCAGGCAGAGAATTCCCGGCTAGCAGCTTCCCTGTGGCGGGGAAGTGCAAACGTACACGTTTTCGGCCGAAAACGCATTTTCCGGCGAAAACGCACACCACGGCTCTTTCTGAGAAAAAGCAAGCACGGAGGACGAGAATCGCTTTTGCCCTGCGTAGCGTTCCGGGCAGCGGGTAGAACCAGGCAGAGAATTCCCGGCTAGCAGCTTCCCTGTGGCGGGGAAGTGCAAACGTACACGTTTTCGGCCGAAAACGCGTTTTCCGGCGAAAACGCACACCACGGCTCTTTCTGAGAAAAAGCAAGCACGGAGGACGAGAATCGCTTTTGCCCTGCGTAGCGTTCCGGGCAGCGGGTAGAACCAGGCAGAGAATTCCCGGCTAGCAGCTTCCCTGTGGCGGGGAAGTGCAAACGTACACGTTTTCGGCCGAAAACGCGTTTTCCGGCGAAAACGCACACCACGGCTCTTTCTGAGAAAAAGCAAGCACGGAGGACGAGAATCGCTTTTGCCCTGCGTAGCGTTCCGGGCAGCGGGTAGAACCAGGCAGAGAATTCCCGGCTAGCAGCTTCCCTGTGGCTGGGAAGTGCAAACGTACACGTTTTCGGCGGAAAACGCGTTTTCCGGCGAAAACGCACACCACGGCTCTTTCTGAGAAAAAGCAAGCACGGAGGACGAGAATCGCTTTTGCCCTGCGTAGCGTTCCGGGCAGCGGGTAGAACCAGGCAGAGAATTCCCGGCTAGCAGCTTCCCTGTGGCGGGGAAGTGCAAACGTACACGTTTTCGGCCGAAAACGCATTTTCCGGCGAAAACGCACACCACGGCTCTTTCTGAGAAAAAGCAAGCACGGAGGACGAGAATCGCTTTTGCCCTGCGTAGCGTTCCGGGCAGCGGGTAGAACCAGGCAGAGAATTCCCGGCTAGCAGCTTCCCTGTGGCGGGGAAGTGCAAACGTACACGTTTTCGGCCAAAAACGCGTTTTCGGCGAAAAAGCACACAACGGCTCTTTCTGAGAAAAAGCAAGCACGGAGGACGAGAATCGCTTTTGCCCTGCGTAGCGTTCCGGGCAGCGGGTAGAACCAGGCAGAGAATTCCCGGCTAGCAGCTTCCCTGTGGCGGGGAAGTGCAAACGTACACGTTTTCTGCCAAAAACGCGTTTTCGGCGAAAACGCACACCACGGCTCTTTCTGAGAAAAAGCAAGCACGGAGGACGAGAATCGCTTTTGCCCTGCGTAGCGTTCCGGGCAGCGGGTAGAACCAGGCAGAGAATTCCCGGCTAGCAGCTTCCCTGTGGCGGGGAAGTGCAAACGTACACGTTTTCGGCCGAAAACGCGTTTTCCGGCGAAAACGCACACCACGGCTCTTTCTGAGAAAAAGCAAGCACGGAGGACGAGAATCGCTTTTGCCCTGCGTAGCGTTCCGGGCAGCGGGTAGAACCAGGCAGAGAATTCCCGGCTAGCAGCTTCCCTGTGGCGGGGAAGTGCAAACGTACACGTTTTCGGCCGAAAACGCATTTTCCGGCGAAAACGCACACCACGGCTCTTTCTGAGAAAAAGCAAGCACGGAGGACGAGAACCGCTTTTGCCCTGCGTAGCGTTCCGGGCAGCGGGTAGAACCAGGCAGAGAATTCCCGGCTAGCAGCTTCCCTGTGGCCGGGAAGTGCAAACGTACACGTTTTCGGCCGAAAACGCGTTTTCCGGCGAAAACGCACACCACGGCTCTTTCTGAGAAAAAGCAAGCACGGAGGACGAGAATCGCTTTTGCCCTGCGTAGCGTTCCGGGCAGCGGGTAGAACCAGGCAGAGAATTCCCGGCTAGCAGCTTCCCTGTGGCGGGGAAGTGCAAACGTACACGTTTTCGGCCGAAAACGCGTTTTCCGGGGAAAACGCACACCACGGTTCTTTCTGAGAAAAAGCAAGCACGGAGGACGAGAATCGCTTTTGCCCTGCCTAGCGTTCCGGGCAGCGGGTAGAACCAGGCAGAGAATTCCCGGCTAGCAGCTTCCCTGTGGCGGGGAAGTGCAAACGTACACGTTTTCGGCCGAAAACGCGTTTTCCGGCGAAAACGCACACCACGGCTCTTTCTGAGAAAAAGCAAGCACGGAGGACGAGAATCGCTTTTGCCCTGCCTAGCGTTCCGGGCAGCGGGTAGAACCAGGCAGAGAATTCCCGGCTAGCAGCTTTCCTGTGGCTGGGAAGTGCAAACGTACACGTTTTCGGCCAAAAACGCGTTTTCGGCGAAAAAGCACACAACGGCTCTTTCTGAGAAAAAGCAAGCACGGAGGACGAGAATCGCTTTTGCCCTGCGTAGCGTTCCGGGCAGCGGGTAGAACCAGGCAGAGAATTCCCGGCTAGCAGCTTCCCTGTGGCGGGGAAGTGCAAACGTACACGTTTTCGGCCGAAAACGCGTTTTCCGGCGAAAACGCACACCACGGCTCTTTCTGAGAAAAAGCAAGCACGGAGGACGAGAATCGCTTTTGCCCTGCCTAGCGTTCCGGGCAGCGGGTAGAACCAGGCAGAGAATTCCCGGCTAGCAGCTTCCCTGTGGCGGGGAAGTGCAAACGTACACGTTTTCGGCCGAAAACGCGTTTTCCGGCGAAAACGCACACCACGGCTCTTTCTGAGAAAAAGCAAGCACGGAGGACGAGAATCGCTTTTGCCCTGCCTAGCGTTCCGGGCAGCGGGTAGAACCAGGCAGAGAATTCCCGGCTAGCAGCTTCCCTGTGGCGGGGAAGTGAAACGTACACGTTTTCGGCCAAAAACGCGTTTTCGGCGAAAAAGCACACAACGGCTCTTTCTGAGAAAAAGCAAGCACGGAGGACGAGAATCGCTTTTGCCCTGCGTAGCGTTCCGGGCAGCGGGTAGAACCAGGCAGAGAATTCCCGGCTAGCAGCTTCCCTGTGGCGGGGAAGTGCAAACGTACACGTTTTCGGCCGAAAACGCGTTTTCCGGCGAAAACGCACACCACGGCTCTTTCTGAGAAAAAGCAAGCACGGAGGACGAGAATCGCTTTTGCCCTGCGTAGCGTTCCGGGCAGCGGGTAGAACCAGGCAGAGAATTCCCGGCTAGCAGCTTCCCTGTGGCGGGGAAGTGCAAACGTACACGTTTTCGGCCGAAAACGCGTTTTCCGGCGAAAACGCACACCACGGCTCTTTCTGAGAAAAAGCAAGCACGGAGGACGAGAATCGCTTTTGCCCTGCGTAGCGTTCCGGGCAGCGGGTAGAACCAGGCAGAGAATTCCCGGCTAGCAGCTTCCCTGTGGCGGGGAAGTGCAAACGTACACGTTTTCGGCCGAAAACGCGTTTTCCGGCGAAAACGCACACCACGGTTCTTTCTGAGAAAAAGCAAGCACGGAGGACGAGAATCGCTTTTGCCCTGCGTAGCGTTCCGGGCAGCGGGTAGAACCAGGCAGAGAATTCCCGGCTAGCAGCTTCCCTGTGGCGGGGAAGTGCAAACGTACACGTTTTCGGCCGAAAACGCGTTTTCCGGCGAAAACGCACACCACGGCTCTTTCTGAGAAAAAGCAAGCACGGAGGACGAGAATCGCTTTTGCCCTGCCTAGCGTTCCGGGCAGCGGGTAGAACCAGGCAGAGAATTCCCGGCTAGCAGCTTTCCTGTGGCTGGGAAGTGCAAACGTACACGTTTTCGGCCAAAAACGCGTTTTCGGCGAAAAAGCACACAACGGCTCTTTCTGAGAAAAAGCAAGCACGGAGGACGAGAATCGCTTTTGCCCTGCGTAGCGTTCCGGGCAGCGGGTAGAACCAGGCAGAGAATTCCCGGCTAGCAGCTTCCCTGTGGCGGGGAAGTGCAAACGTACACGTTTTCTGCCAAAAACGCGTTTTCGGCGAAAACGCACACCACGGCTCTTTCTGAGAAAAAGCAAGCACGGAGGACGAGAATCGCTTTTGCCCTGCGTAGCGTTCCGGGCAGCGGGTAGAACCAGGCAGAGAATTCCCGGCTAGCAGCTTCCCTGTGGCGGGGAAGTGCAAACGTACACGTTTTCGGCCGAAAACGCGTTTTCCGGCGAAAACGCACACCACGGCTCTTTCTGAGAAAAAGCAAGCACGGAGGACGAGAATCGCTTTTGCCCTGCGTAGCGTTCCGGGCAGCGGGTAGAACCAGGCAGAGAATTCCCGGCTAGCAGCTTCCCTGTGGCGGGGAAGTGCAAACGTACACGTTTTCGGCCGAAAACGCATTTTCCGGCGAAAACGCACACCACGGCTCTTTCTGAGAAAAAGCAAGCACGGAGGACGAGAATCGCTTTTGCCCTGCGTAGCGTTCCGGGCAGCGGGTAGAACCAGGCAGAGAATTCCCGGCTAGCAGCTTCCCTGTGGCGGGGAAGTGCAAACGTACACGTTTTCGGCCGAAAACGCATTTTCCGGCGAAAACGCACACCACGGCTCTTTCTGAGAAAAAGCAAGCACGGAGGACGAGAACCGCTTTTGCCCTGCGTAGCGTTCCGGGCAGCGGGTAGAACCAGGCAGAGAATTCCCGGCTAGCAGCTTCCCTGTGGCCGGGAAGTGCAAACGTACACGTTTTCGGCCGAAAACGCGTTTTCCGGCGAAAACGCACACCACGGCTCTTTCTGAGAAAAAGCAAGCACGGAGGACGAGAATCGCTTTTGCCCTGCCTAGCGTTCCGGGCAGCGGGTAGAACCAGGCAGAGAATTCCCGGCTAGCAGCTTCCCTGTGGCGGGGAAGTGCAAACGTACACGTTTTCGGCCGAAAACGCGTTTTCCGGGGAAAACGCACACCACGGTTCTTTCTGAGAAAAAGCAAGCACGGAGGACGAGAATCGCTTTTGCCCTGCGTAGCGTTCCGGGCAGCGGGTAGAACCAGGCAGAGAATTCCCGGCTAGCAGCTTCCCTGTGGCGGGGAAGTGCAAACGTACACGTTTTCGGCCGAAAACGCGTTTTCCGGCGAAAACGCACACCACGGCTCTTTCTGAGAAAAAGCAAGCACGGAGGACGAGAATCGCTTTTGCCCTGCCTAGCGTTCCGGGCAGCGGGTAGAACCAGGCAGAGAATTCCCGGCTAGCACCTTCCCTGTGGCTGTGAAGTGCAAACGTACACGTTTTCGGCCGAAAACGCGTTTTCCGGCGAAAACGCACACCACGGCTCTTTCTGAGAAAAAGCAAGCACGGAGGACGAGAACTGCTTTTGCCCTGCGTAGCGTTCCGGGCAGCGGGTAGAACCAGGCAGAGAATTCCCGGCTAGCAGCTTCCCTGTGGCGGGGAAGTGCAAACGTACACGTTTTCGGCCGAAAACGCGTTTTCCGGCGAAAACGCACACCACGGCTCTTTCTGAGAAAAAGCAAGCACGGAGGACGAGAATCGCTTTTGCCCTGCGTAGCGTTCCGGGCAGCGGGTAGAACCAGGCAGAGAATTCCCGGCTAGCAGCTTCCCTGTGGCGGGGAAGTGCAAACGTACACGTTTTCGGCCGAAAACGCGTTTTCCGGCGAAAACGCACACCACGGCTCTTTCTGAGAAAAAGCAAGCACGGAGGACGAGAATCGCTTTTGCCCTGCGTAGCGTTCCGGGCAGCGGGTAGAACCAGGCAGAGAATTCCCGGCTAGCACCTTCCCTGTGGCGGGGAAGTGCAAACGTACACGTTTTCGGCCGAAAACGCGTTTTCCGGCGAAAACGCACACCACGGCTCTTTCTGAGAAAAAGCAAGCACGGAGGACGAGAACCGCTTTTGCCCTGCGTAGCGTTCCGGGCAGCGGGTAGAACCAGGCAGAGAATTCCCGGCTAGCAGCTTCCTTGTGGCGGGGAAGTGCAAACGTACACGTTTTCGGCCGAAAACGCGTTTTCCGGGGAAAACGCACACCACGGCTCTTTCTGAGAAAAAGCAAGCACGGAGGACGAGAATCGCTTTTGCCCTGCGTAGCGTTCCGGGCAGCGGGTAGAACCAGGCAGAGAATTCCCGGCTAGCAGCTTCCCTGTGGCGGGGAAGTGCAAACGTACATGTTTTCGGCCAAAAACGCGTTTTCGGCGAAAAAGCACACAACGGCTCTTTCTGAGAAAAAGCAAGCACGGAGGACGAGAATCGCTTTTGCCCTGCGTAGCGTTCCGGGCAGCGGGTAGAACCAGGCAGAGAATTCCCGGCTAGCAGCTTCCCTGTGGCTGGGAAGTGCAAACGTACACGTTTTCTGCCAAAAACGCGTTTTCGGCGAAAACGCACACCACGGCTCTTTCTGAGAAAAAGCAAGCACGGAGGACGAGAATCGCTTTTGCCCTGCGTAGCGTTCCGGGCAGCGGGTAGAACCAGTCAGAGAATTCCCGGCTAGCAGCTTCCCTGTGGCGGGGAAGTGCAAACGTACACGTTTTCGGCCGAAAACGCATTTTCCGGCGAAAACGCACACCACGGCTCTTTCTGAGAAAAAGCAAGCACGGAGGACGAGAATCGCTTTTGCCCTGCGTAGCGTTCCGGGCAGCGGGTAGAACCAGGCAGAGAATTCCCGGCTAGCAGCTTCCCTGTGGCGGGGAAGTGCAAACGTACACGTTTTCGGCCGAAAACGCGTTTTCCGGCGAAAACGCACACCACGGCTCTTTCTGAGAAAAAGCAAGCACGGAGGACGAGAATCGCTTTTGCCCTGCGTAGCGTTCCGGGCAGCGGGTAGAACCAGGCAGAGAATTCCCGGCTAGCAGGTTCCCTGTGGCGGGGAAGTGCAAACGTACACGTTTTCGGCCGAAAACGCGTTTTCCGGCGAAAACGCACACCACGGCTCTTTCTGAGAAAAAGCAAGCACGGAGGACGAGAATCGCTTTTGCCCTGCGTAGCGTTCCGGGCAGCGGGTAGAACCAGGCAGAGAATTCCCGGCTAGCAGCTTCCCTGTGGCTGGGAAGTGCAAACGTACACGTTTTCGGCGGAAAACTCGTTTTCCGGCGAAAACGCACACCACGGCTCTTTCTGAGAAAAAGCAAGCACGGAGGACGAGAATCGCTTTTGCCCTGCGTAGCGTTCCGGGCAGCGGGTAGAACCAGGCAGAGAATTCCCGGCTAGCAGCTTCCCTGTGGCGGGGAAGTGCAAACGTACACGTTTTCGGCCGAAAACGCATTTTCCGGCGAAAACGCACACCACGGCTCTTTCTGAGAAAAAGCAAGCACGGAGGACGAGAATCGCTTTTGCCCTGCGTAGCGTTCCGGGCAGCGGGTAGAACCAGGCAGAGAATTCCCGGCTAGCAGCTTCCCTGTGGCGGGGAAGTGCAAACGTACACGTTTTCGGCCAAAAACGCGTTTTCGGCGAAAAAGCACACAACGGCTCTTTCTGAGAAAAAGCAAGCACGGAGGACGAGAATCGCTTTTGCCCTGCGTAGCGTTCCGGGCAGCGGGTAGAACCAGGCAGAGAATTCCCGGCTAGCAGCTTCCCTGTGGCGGGGAAGTGCAAACGTACACGTTTTCTGCCAAAAACGCGTTTTCGGCGAAAACGCACACCACGGCTCTTTCTGAGAAAAAGCAAGCACGGAGGACGAGAATCGCTTTTGCCCTGCGTAGCGTTCCGGGCAGCGGGTAGAACCAGGCAGAGAATTCCCGGCTAGCAGCTTCCCTGTGGCGGGGAAGTGCAAACGTACACGTTTTCGGCCGAAAACGCGTTTTCCGGCGAAAACGCACACCACGGCTCTTTCTGAGAAAAAGCAAGCACGGAGGACGAGAATCGCTTTTGCCCTGCGTAGCGTTCCGGGCAGCGGGTAGAACCAGGCAGAGAATTCCCGGCTAGCAGCTTCCCTGTGGCGGGGAAGTGCAAACGTACACGTTTTCGGCCGAAAACGCATTTTCCGGCGAAAACGCACACCACGGCTCTTTCTGAGAAAAAGCAAGCACGGAGGACGAGAATCGCTTTTGCCCTGCGTAGCGTTCCGGGCAGCGGGTAGAACCAGGCAGAGAATTCCCGGCTAGCAGCTTCCCTGTGGCGGGGAAGTGCAAACGTACACGTTTTCGGCCGAAAACGCATTTTCCGGCGAAAACGCACACCACGGCTCTTTCTGAGAAAAAGCAAGCACGGAGGACGAGAACCGCTTTTGCCCTGCGTAGCGTTCCGGGCAGCGGGTAGAACCAGGCAGAGAATTCCCGGCTAGCAGCTTCCCTGTGGCCGGGAAGTGCAAACGTACACGTTTTCGGCCGAAAACGCGTTTTCCGGCGAAAACGCACACCACGGCTCTTTCTGAGAAAAAGCAAGCACGGAGGACGAGAATCGCTTTTGCCCTGCCTAGCGTTCCGGGCAGCGGGTAGAACCAGGCAGAGAATTCCCGGCTAGCAGCTTCCCTGTGGCGGGGAAGTGCAAACGTACACGTTTTCGGCCGAAAACGCGTTTTCCGGGGAAAACGCACACCACGGTTCTTTCTGAGAAAAAGCAAGCACGGAGGACGAGAATCGCTTTTGCCCTGCCTAGCGTTCCGGGCAGCGGGTAGAACCAGGCAGAGAATTCCCGGCTAGCAGCTTCCCTGTGGCGGGGAAGTGCAAACGTACACGTTTTCGGCCGAAAACGCGTTTTCCGGCGAAAACGCACACCACGGCTCTTTCTGAGAAAAAGCAAGCACGGAGGACGAGAATCGCTTTTGCCCTGCCTAGCGTTCCGGGCAGCGGGTAGAACCAGGCAGAGAATTCCCGGCTAGCAGCTTTCCTGTGGCTGGGAAGTGCAAACGTACACGTTTTCGGCCAAAAACGCGTTTTCGGCGAAAAAGCACACAACGGCTCTTTCTGAGAAAAAGCAAGCACGGAGGACGAGAATCGCTTTTGCCCTGCGTAGCGTTCCGGGCAGCGGGTAGAACCAGGCAGAGAATTCCCGGCTAGCAGCTTCCCTGTGGCGGGGAAGTGCAAACGTACACGTTTTCGGCCGAAAACGCGTTTTCCGGCGAAAACGCACACCACGGCTCTTTCTGAGAAAAAGCAAGCACGGAGGACGAGAATCGCTTTTGCCCTGCCTAGCGTTCCGGGCAGCGGGTAGAACCAGGCAGAGAATTCCCGGCTAGCAGCTTCCCTGTGGCGGGGAAGTGCAAACGTACACGTTTTCGGCCGAAAACGCGTTTTCCGGCGAAAACGCACACCACGGCTCTTTCTGAGAAAAAGCAAGCACGGAGGACGAGAATCGCTTTTGCCCTGCCTAGCGTTCCGGGCAGCGGGTAGAACCAGGCAGAGAATTCCCGGCTAGCAGCTTCCCTGTGGCGGGGAAGTGCAAACGTACACGTTTTCGGCCAAAAACGCGTTTTCGGCGAAAAAGCACACAACGGCTCTTTCTGAGAAAAAGCAAGCACGGAGGACGAGAATCGCTTTTGCCCTGCGTAGCGTTCCGGGCAGCGGGTAGAACCAGGCAGAGAATTCCCGGCTAGCAGCTTCCCTGTGGCGGGGAAGTGCAAACGTACACGTTTTCGGCCGAAAACGCGTTTTCCGGCGAAAACGCACACCACGGCTCTTTCTGAGAAAAAGCAAGCACGGAGGACGAGAATCGCTTTTGCCCTGCGTAGCGTTCCGGGCAGCGGGTAGAACCAGGCAGAGAATTCCCGGCTAGCAGCTTCCCTGTGGCGGGGAAGTGCAAACGTACACGTTTTCGGCCGAAAACGCGTTTTCCGGCGAAAACGCACACCACGGCTCTTTCTGAGAAAAAGCAAGCACGGAGGACGAGAATCGCTTTTGCCCTGCCTAGCGTTCCGGGCAGCGGGTAGAACCAGGCAGAGAATTCCCGGCTAGCAGCTTTCCTGTGGCTGGGAAGTGCAAACGTACACGTTTTCGGCCAAAAACGCGTTTTCGGCGAAAAAGCACACAACGGCTCTTTCTGAGAAAAAGCAAGCACGGAGGACGAGAATCGCTTTTGCCCTGCGTAGCGTTCCGGGCAGCGGGTAGAACCAGGCAGAGAATTCCCGGCTAGCAGCTTCCCTGTGGCGGGGAAGTGCAAACGTACACGTTTTCGGCCGAAAACGCGTTTTCCGGCGAAAACGCACACCACGGCTCTTTCTGAGAAAAAGCAAGCACGGAGGACGAGAATCGCTTTTGCCCTGCGTAGCGTTCCGGGCAGCGGGTAGAACCAGGCAGAGAATTCCCGGCTAGCAGCTTCCCTGTGGCGGGGAAGTGCAAACGTACACGTTTTCGGCCGAAAACGCGTTTTCCGGCGAAAACGCACACCACGGCTCTTTCTGAGAAAAAGCAAGCACGGAGGACGAGAATCGCTTTTGCCCTGCGTAGCGTTCCGGGCAGCGGGTAGAACCAGGCAGAGAATTCCCGGCTAGCAGCTTCCCTGTGGCGGGGAAGTGCAAACGTACACGTTTTCGGCCGAAAACGCGTTTTCCGGCGAAAACGCACACCACGGCTCTTTCTGAGAAAAAGCAAGCACGGAGGACGAGAATCGCTTTTGCCCTGCGTAGCGTTCCGGGCAGCGGGTAGAACCAGGCAGAGAATTCCCGGCTAGCAGCTTCCCTGTGGCGGGGAAGTGCAAACGTACACGTTTTCGGCCGAAAACGCGTTTTCCGGCGAAAACGCACACCACGGCTCTTTCTGAGAAAAAGCAAGCACGGAGGACGAGAATCGCTTTTGCCCTGCCTAGCGTTCCGGGCAGCGGGTAGAACCAGGCAGAGAATTCCCGGCTAGCAGCTTTCCTGTGGCTGGGAAGTGCAAACGTACACGTTTTCGGCCAAAAACGCGTTTTCGGCGAAAAAGCACACAACGGCTCTTTCTGAGAAAAAGCAAGCACGGAGGACGAGAATCGCTTTTGCCCTGCGTAGCGTTCCGGGCAGCGGGTAGAACCAGGCAGAGAATTCCCGGCTAGCAGCTTCCCTGTGGCTGGGAAGTGCAAACGTACACGTTTTCTGCCAAAAACGCGTTTTCGGCGAAAACGCACACCACGGCTCTTTCTGAGAAAAAGCAAGCACGGAGGACGAGAATCGCTTTTGCCCTGCGTAGCGTTCCGGGCAGCGGGTAGAACCAGGCAGAGAATTCCCGGCTAGCAGCTTCCCTGTGGCGGGGAAGTGCAAACGTACACGTTTTCGGCCGAAAACGCGTTTTCCGGCGAAAACGCACACCACGGCTCTTTCTGAGAAAAAGCAAGCACGGAGGACGAGAATCGCTTTTGCCCTGCGTAGCGTTCCGGGCAGCGGGTAGAACCAGGCAGAGAATTCCCGGCTAGCAGCTTCCCTGTGGCGGGGAAGTGCAAACGTACACGTTTTCGGCCGAAAACGCATTTTCCGGCGAAAACGCACACCACGGCTCTTTCTGAGAAAAAGCAAGCACGGAGGACGAGAATCGCTTTTGCCCTGCGTAGCGTTCCGGGCAGCGGGTAGAACCAGGCAGAGAATTCCCGGCTAGCAGCTTCCCTGTGGCGGGGAAGTGCAAACGTACACGTTTTCGGCCGAAAACGCATTTTCCGGCGAAAACGCACACCACGGCTCTTTCTGAGAAAAAGCAAGCACGGAGGACGAGAACCGCTTTTGCCCTGCGTAGCGTTCCGGGCAGCGGGTAGAACCAGGCAGAGAATTCCCGGCTAGCAGCTTCCCTGTGGCCGGGAAGTGCAAACGTACACGTTTTCGGCCGAAAACGCGTTTTCCGGCGAAAACGCACACCACGGCTCTTTCTGAGAAAAAGCAAGCACGGAGGACGAGAATCGCTTTTGCCCTGCCTAGCGTTCCGGGCAGCGGGTAGAACCAGGCAGAGAATTCCCGGCTAGCAGCTTCCCTGTGGCGGGGAAGTGCAAACGTACACGTTTTCGGCCGAAAACGCGTTTTCCGGGGAAAACGCACACCACGGTTCTTTCTGAGAAAAAGCAAGCACGGAGGACGAGAATCGCTTTTGCCCTGCGTAGCGTTCCGGGCAGCGGGTAGAACCAGGCAGAGAATTCCCGGCTAGCAGCTTCCCTGTGGCGGGGAAGTGCAAACGTACACGTTTTCGGCCGAAAACGCGTTTTCCGGCGAAAACGCACACCACGGCTCTTTCTGAGAAAAAGCAAGCACGGAGGACGAGAATCGCTTTTGCCCTGCCTAGCGTTCCGGGCAGCGGGTAGAACCAGGCAGAGAATTCCCGGCTAGCAGCTTTCCTGTGGCTGGGAAGTGCAAACGTACACGTTTTCGGCCAAAAACGCGTTTTCGGCGAAAAAGCACACAACGGCTCTTTCTGAGAAAAAGCAAGCACGGAGGACGAGAATCGCTTTTGCCCTGCGTAGCGTTCCGGGCAGCGGGTAGAACCAGGCAGATAATTCCCGGCTAGCAGCTTCCCTGTGGCTGGGAAGTGCAAACGTACACGTTTTCTGCCAAAAACGCGTTTTCGGCGAAAACGCACACCACGGCTCTTTCTGAGAAAAAGCAAGCACGGAGGACGAGAATCGCTTTTGCCCTGCGTAGCGTTCCGGGCAGCGGGTAGAACCAGGCAGAGAATTCCCGGCTAGCAGCTTCCCTGTGGCGGGGAAGTGCAAACGTACACGTTTTCGGCCAAAAACGCGTTTTCGGCGAAAAAGCACACAACGGCTCTTTCTGAGAAAAAGCAAGCACGGAGGACGAGAATCGCTTTTGCCCTGCGTAGCGTTCCGGGCAGCGGGTAGAACCAGGCAGAGAATTCCCGGCTAGCAGCTTCCCTGTGGCGGGGAAGTGCAAACGTACACGTTTTCGGCCGAAAACGCGTTTTCCGGCGAAAACGCACACCACGGCTCTTTCTGAGAAAAAGCAAGCACGGAGGACGAGAATCGCTTTTGCCCTGCGTAGCGTTCCGGGCAGCGGGTAGAACCAGGCAGAGAATTCCCGGCTAGCAGCTTCCCTGTGGCGGGGAAGTGCAAACGTACACGTTTTCGGCCGAAAACTCGTTTTCCGGCGAAAACGCACACCACGGCTCTTTCTGAGAAAAAGCAAGCACGGAGGACGAGAATCGCTTTTGCCCTGCGTAGCGTTCCGGGCAGCGGGTAGAACCAGGCAGAGAATTCCCGGCTAGCAGCTTCCCTGTGGCGGGGAAGTGCAAACGTACACGTTTTCGGCCGAAAACGCGTTTTCCGGCGAAAACGCACACCACGGTTCTTTCTGAGAAAAAGCAAGCACGGAGGACGAGAATCGCTTTTGCCCTGCGTAGCGTTCCGGGCAGCGGGTAGAACCAGGCAGAGAATTCCCGGCTAGCAGCTTCCCTGTGGCGGGGAAGTGCAAACGTACACGTTTTCGGCCGAAAACGCGTTTTCCGGCGAAAACGCACACCACGGCTCTTTCTGAGAAAAAGCAAGCACGGAGGACGAGAATCGCTTTTGCCCTGCCTAGCGTTCCGGGCAGCGGGTAGAACCAGGCAGAGAATTCCCGGCTAGCAGCTTTCCTGTGGCTGGGAAGTGCAAACGTACACGTTTTCGGCCAAAAACGCGTTTTCGGCGAAAAAGCACACAACGGCTCTTTCTGAGAAAAAGCAAGCACGGAGGACGAGAATCGCTTTTGCCCTGCGTAGCGTTCCGGGCAGCGGGTAGAACCAGGCAGAGAATTCCCGGCTAGCAGCTTCCCTGTGGCTGGGAAGTGCAAACGTACACGTTTTCTGCCAAAAACGCGTTTTCGGCGAAAACGCACACCACGGCTCTTTCTGAGAAAAAGCAAGCACGGAGGACGAGAATCGCTTTTGCCCTGCGTAGCGTTCCGGGCAGCGGGTAGAACCAGGCAGAGAATTCCCGGCTAGCAGCTTCCCTGTGGCGGGGAAGTGCAAACGTACACGTTTTCGGCCGAAAACGCGTTTTCCGGCCAAAACGCACACCACGGCTCTTTCTGAGAAAAAGCAAGCACGGAGGACGAGAATCGCTTTTGCCCTGCGTAGCGTTCCGGGCAGCGGGTAGAACCAGGCAGAGAATTCCCGGCTAGCAGCTTCCCTGTGGCGGGGAAGTGCAAACGTACACGTTTTCGGCCGAAAACGCATTTTCCGGCGAAAACGCACACCACGGCTCTTTCTGAGAAAAAGCAAGCACGGAGGACGAGAACCGCTTTTGCCCTGCGTAGCGTTCCGGGCAGCGGGTAGAACCAGGCAGAGAATTCCCGGCTAGCAGCTTCCCTGTGGCCGGGAAGTGCAAACGTACACGTTTTCGGCCGAAAACGCGTTTTCCGGCGAAAACGCACACCACGGCTCTTTCTGAGAAAAAGCAAGCACGGAGGACGAGAATCGCTTTTGCCCTGCCTAGCGTTCCGGGCAGCGGGTAGAACCAGGCAGAGAATTCCCGGCTAGCAGCTTCCCTGTGGCGGGGAAGTGCAAACGTACACGTTTTCGGCCGAAAACGCGTTTTCCGGGGAAAACGCACACCACGGTTCTTTCTGAGAAAAAGCAAGCACGGAGGACGAGAATCGCTTTTGCCCTGCGTAGCGTTCCGGGCAGCGGGTAGAACCAGGCAGAGAATTCCCGGCTAGCAGCTTCCCTGTGGCGGGGAAGTGCAAACGTACACGTTTTCGGCCGAAAACGCGTTTTCCGGCGAAAACGCACACCACGGCTCTTTCTGAGAAAAAGCAAGCACGGAGGACGAGAATCGCTTTTGCCCTGCCTAGCGTTCCGGGCAGCGGGTAGAACCAGGCAGAGAATTCCCGGCTAGCAGCTTTCCTGTGGCTGGGAAGTGCAAACGTACACGTTTTCGGCCAAAAACGCGTTTTCGGCGAAAAAGCACACAACGGCTCTTTCTGAGAAAAAGCAAGCACGGAGGACGAGAATCGCTTTTGCCCTGCGTAGCGTTCCGGGCAGCGGGTAGAACCAGGCAGAGAATTCCCGGCTAGCAGCTTCCCTGTGGCTGGGAAGTGCAAACGTACACGTTTTCTGCCAAAAACGCGTTTTCGGCGAAAACGCACACCACGGCTCTTTCTGAGAAAAAGCAAGCACGGAGGACGAGAATCGCTTTTGCCCTGCGTAGCGTTCCGGGCAGCGGGTAGAACCAGGCAGAGAATTCCCGGCTAGCAGCTTCCCTGTGGCGGGGAAGTGCAAACGTACACGTTTTCGGCCGAAAACGCGTTTTCCGGCCAAAACGCACACCACGGCTCTTTCTGAGAAAAAGCAAGCACGGAGGACGAGAATCGCTTTTGCCCTGCGTAGCGTTCCGGGCAGCGGGTAGAACCAGGCAGAGAATTCCCGGCTAGCAGCTTCCCTGTGGCGGGGAAGTGCAAACGTACACGTTTTCGGCCGAAAACGCATTTTCCGGCGAAAACGCACACCACGGCTCTTTCTGAGAAAAAGCAAGCACGGAGGACGAGAACCGCTTTTGCCCTGCGTAGCGTTCCGGGCAGCGGGTAGAACCAGGCAGAGAATTCCCGGCTAGCAGCTTCCCTGTGGCCGGGAAGTGCAAACGTACACGTTTTCGGCCGAAAACGCGTTTTCCGGCGAAAACGCACACCACGGCTCTTTCTGAGAAAAAGCAAGCACGGAGGACGAGAATCGCTTTTGCCCTGCCTAGCGTTCCGGGCAGCGGGTAGAACCAGGCAGAGAATTCCCGGCTAGCAGCTTCCCTGTGGCGGGGAAGTGCAAACGTACACGTTTTCGGCCGAAAACGCGTTTTCCGGGGAAAACGCACACCACGGTTCTTTCTGAGAAAAAGCAAGCACGGAGGACGAGAATCGCTTTTGCCCTGCGTAGCGTTCCGGGCAGCGGGTAGAACCAGGCAGAGAATTCCCGGCTAGCAGCTTCCCTGTGGCGGGGAAGTGCAAACGTACACGTTTTCGGCCGAAAACGCGTTTTCCGGCGAAAACGCACACCACGGCTCTTTCTGAGAAAAAGCAAGCACGGAGGACGAGAATCGCTTTTGCCCTGCCTAGCGTTCCGGGCAGCGGGTAGAACCAGGCAGAGAATTCCCGGCTAGCACCTTCCATGTGGCTGTGAAGTGCAAACGTACACGTTTTCGGCCGAAAACGCGTTTTCCGGCGAAAACGCACACCACGGCTCTTTCTGAGAAAAAGCAAGCACGGAGGACGAGAACTGCTTTTGCCCTGCGTAGCGTTCCGGGCAGCGGGTAGAACCAGGCAGAGAATTCCCGGCTAGCAGCTTCCCTGTGGCGGGGAAGTGCAAACGTACACGTTTTCGGCCGAAAACGCGTTTTCCGGCGAAAACGCACACCACGGCTCTTTCTGAGAAAAAGCAAGCACGGAGGACGAGAATCGCTTTTGCCCTGCGTAGCGTTCCGGGCAGCGGGTAGAACCAGGCAGAGAATTCCCGGCTAGCAGCTTCCCTGTGGCGGGGAAGTGCAAACGTACACGTTTTCGGCCGAAAACGCGTTTTCCGGCGAAAACGCACACCACGGCTCTTTCTGAGAAAAAGCAAGCACGGAGGACGAGAATCGCTTTTGCCCTGCGTAGCGTTCCGGGCAGCGGGTAGAACCAGGCAGAGAATTCCCGGCTAGCACCTTCCCTGTGGCGGGGAAGTGCAAACGTACACGTTTTCGGCCGAAAACGCGTTTTCCGGCGAAAACGCACACCACGGCTCTTTCTGAGAAAAAGCAAGCACGGAGGACGAGAACCGCTTTTGCACTGCGTAGCGTTCCGGGCAGCGGGTAGAACCAGGCAGAGAATTCCCGGCTAGCAGCTTCCTTGTGGCGGGGAAGTGCAAACGTACACGTTTTCGGCCGAAAACGCGTTTTCCGGGGAAAACGCACACCACGGCTCTTTCTGAGAAAAAGCAAGCACGGAGGACGAGAATCGCTTTTGCCCTGCGTAGCGTTCCGGGCAGCGGGTAGAACCAGGCAGAGAATTCCCGGCTAGCAGCTTCCCTGTGGCGGGGAAGTGCAAACGTACATGTTTTCGGCCAAAAACGCGTTTTCGGCGAAAAAGCACACAACGGCTCTTTCTGAGAAAAAGCAAGCACGGAGGACGAGAATCGCTTTTGCCCTGCGTAGCGTTCCGGGCAGCGGGTAGAACCAGGCAGAGAATTCCCGGCTAGCAGCTTCCCTGTGGCTGGGAAGTGCAAACGTACACGTTTTCTGCCAAAAACGCGTTTTCGGCGAAAACGCACACCACGGCTCTTTCTGAGAAAAAGCAAGCACGGAGGACGAGAATCGCTTTTGCCCTGCGTAGCGTTCCGGGCAGCGGGTAGAACCAGTCAGAGAATTCCCGGCTAGCAGCTTCCCTGTGGCGGGGAAGTGCAAACCTACACGTTTTCGGCCGAAAACGCATTTTCCGGCGAAAACGCACACCACGGCTCTTTCTGAGAAAAAGCAAGCACGGAGGACGAGAATCGCTTTTGCCCTGCGTAGCGTTCCGGGCAGCGGGTAGAACCAGGCAGAGAATTCCCGGCTAGCAGCTTCCCTGTGGCGGGGAAGTGCAAACGTACACGTTTTCGGCCGAAAACGCGTTTTCCGGCGAAAACGCACACCACGGCTCTTTCTGAATAAAAGCAAGCACGGAGGACGAGAATCGCTTTTGCCCTGCCTAGCGTTCCGGGCAGCGGGTAGAACCAGGCAGAGAATTCCCGGCTAGCAGCTTCCCTGTGGCGGGGAAGTGCAAACGTACACGTTTTCGGCCGAAAACGCGTTTTCCGGCGAAAACGCACACCACGGCTCTTTCTGAGAAAAAGCAAGCACGGAGGACGAGAATCGCTTTTGCCCTGCGTAGCGTTCCGGGCAGCGGGTAGAACCAGGCAGAGAATTCCCGGCTAGCAGCTTCCCTGTGGCTGGGAAGTGCAAACGTACACGTTTTCGGCGGAAAACGCGTTTTCCGGCGAAAACGCACACCACGGCTCTTTCTGAGAAAAAGCAAGCACGGAGGACGAGAATCGCTTTTGCCCTGCGTAGCGTTCCGGGCAGCGGGTAGAACCAGGCAGAGAATTCCCGGCTAGCAGCTTCCCTGTGGCGGGGAAGTGCAAACGTACACGTTTTCGGCCGAAAACGCATTTTCCGGCGAAAACGCACACCACGGCTCTTTCTGAGAAAAAGCAAGCACGGAGGACGAGAATCGCTTTTGCCCTGCGTAGCGTTCCGGGCAGCGGGTAGAACCAGGCAGAGAATTCCCGGCTAGCAGCTTCCCTGTGGCGGGGAAGTGCAAACGTACACGTTTTCGGCCAAAAACGCGTTTTCGGCGAAAAAGCACACAACGGCTCTTTCTGAGAAAAAGCAAGCACGGAGGACGAGAATCGCTTTTGCCCTGCGTAGCGTTCCGGGCAGCGGGTAGAACCAGGCAGAGAATTCCCGGCTAGCAGCTTCCCTGTGGCGGGGAAGTGCAAACGTACACGTTTTCTGCCAAAAACGCGTTTTCGGCGAAAACGCACACCACGGCTCTTTCTGAGAAAAAGCAAGCACGGAGGACGAGAATCGCTTTTGCCCTGCGTAGCGTTCCGGGCAGCGGGTAGAACCAGGCAGAGAATTCCCGGCTAGCAGCTTCCCTGTGGCGGGGAAGTGCAAACGTACACGTTTTCGGCCGAAAACGCGTTTTCCGGCGAAAACGCACACCACGGCTCTTTCTGAGAAAAAGCAAGCACGGAGGACGAGAATCGCTTTTGCCCTGCGTAGCGTTCCGGGCAGCGGGTAGAACCAGGCAGAGAATTCCCGGCTAGCAGCTTCCCTGTGGCGGGGAAGTGCAAACGTACACGTTTTCGGCCGAAAACGCATTTTCCGGCGAAAACGCACACCACGGCTCTTTCTGAGAAAAAGCAAGCACGGAGGACGAGAACCGCTTTTGCCCTGCGTAGCGTTCCGGGCAGCGGGTAGAACCAGGCAGAGAATTCCCGGCTAGCAGCTTCCCTGTGGCCGGGAAGTGCAAACGTACACGTTTTCGGCCGAAAACGCGTTTTCCGGCGGAAACGCACACCACGGCTCTTTCTGAGAAAAAGCAAGCACGGAGGACGAGAATCGCTTTTGCCCTGCCTAGCGTTCCGGGCAGCGGGTAGAACCAGGCAGAGAATTCCCGGCTAGCAGCTTCCCTGTGGCGGGGAAGTGCAAACGTACACGTTTTCGGCCGAAAACGCGTTTTCCGGGGAAAACGCACACCACGGTTCTTTCTGAGAAAAAGCAAGCACGGAGGACGAGAATCGCTTTTGCCCTGCCTAGCGTTCCGGGCAGCGGGTAGAACCAGGCAGAGAATTCCCGGCTAGCAGCTTCCCTGTGGCGGGGAAGTGCAAACGTACACGTTTTCGGCCGAAAACGCGTTTTCCGGCGAAAACGCACACCACGGCTCTTTCTGAGAAAAAGCAAGCACGGAGGACGAGAATCGCTTTTGCCCTGCCTAGCGTTCCGGGCAGCGGGTAGAACCAGGCAGAGAATTCCCGGCTAGCAGCTTCCCTGAGGCTGGGAAGTGCAAACGTACACGTTTTCGGCCAAAAACGCGTTTTCGGCGAAAAAGCACACAACGGCTCTTTCTGAGAAAAAGCAAGCACGGAGGACGAGAATCGCTTTTGCCCTGCGTAGCGTTCCGGGCAGCGGGTAGAACCAGGCAGAGAATTCCCGGCTAGCAGCTTCCCTGTGGCGGGGAAGTGCAAACGTACACGTTTTCGGCCGAAAACGCGTTTTCCGGCGAAAACGCACACCACGGCTCTTTCTGAGAAAAAGCAAGCACGGAGGACGAGAATCGCTTTTGCCCTGCCTAGCGTTCCGGGCAGCGGGTAGAACCAGGCAGAGAATTCCCGGCTAGCAGCTTCCCTGTGGCGGGGAAGTGCAAACGTACACGTTTTCGGCCGAAAACGCGTTTTCCGGCGAAAACGCACACCACGGCTCTTTCTGAGAAAAAGCAAGCACGGAGGACGAGAATCGCTTTTGCCCTGCCTAGCGTTCCGGGCAGCGGGTAGAACCAGGCAGAGAATTCCCGGCTAGCAGCTTCCCTGTGGCGGGGAAGTGCAAACGTACACGTTTTCGGCCAAAAACGCGTTTTCGGCGAAAAAGCACACAACGGCTCTTTCTGAGAAAAAGCAAGCACGGAGGACGAGAATCGCTTTTGCCCTGCGTAGCGTTCCGGGCAGCGGGTAGAACCAGGCAGAGAATTCCCGGCTAGCATCTTCCCTGTGGCGGGGAAGTGCAAACGTACACGTTTTCGGCCGAAAACGCGTTTTCCGGCGAAAACGCACACCACGGCTCTTTCTGAGAAAAAGCAAGCACGGAGGACGAGAATCGCTTTTGCCCTGCGTAGCGTTCCGGGCAGCGGGTAGAACCAGGCAGAGAATTCCCGGCTAGCAGCTTCCCTGTGGCGGGGAAGTGCAAACGTACACGTTTTCGGCCGAAAACGCGTTTTCCGGCGAAAACGCACACCACGGCTCTTTCTGAGAAAAAGCAAGCACGGAGGACGAGAATCGCTTTTGCCCTGCCTAGCGTTCCGGGCAGCGGGTAGAACCAGGCAGATAATTCCCGGCTAGCAGCTTTCCTGTGGCTGGGAAGTGCAAACGTACACGTTTTCGGCCAAAAACGCGTTTTCGGCGAAAAAGCACACAACGGCTCTTTCTGAGAAAAAGCAAGCACGGAGGACGAGAATCGCTTTTGCCCTGCGTAGCGTTCCGGGCAGCGGGTAGAACCAGGCAGAGAATTCCCGGCTAGCAGCTTCCCTGTGGCGGGGAAGTGCAAACGTACACGTTTTCGGCCGAAAACGCGTTTTCCGGCGAAAACGCACACCACGGCTCTTTCTGAGAAAAAGCAAGCACGGAGGACGAGAATCGCTTTTGCCCTGCGTAGCGTTCCGGGCAGCGGGTAGAACCAGGCAGAGAATTCCCGGCTAGCAGCTTCCCTGTGGCGGGGAAGTGCAAACGTACACGTTTTCGGCCGAAAACGCGTTTTCCGGCGAAAACGCACACCACGGCTCTTTCTGAGAAAAAGCAAGCACGGAGGACGAGAATCGCTTTTGCCCTGCGTAGCGTTCCGGGCAGCGGGTAGAACCAGGCAGAGAATTCCCGGCTAGCAGCTTCCCTGTGGCGGGGAAGTGCAAACGTACACGTTTTCGGCCGAAAACGCGTTTTCCGGCGAAAACGCACACCACGGCTCTTTCTGAGAAAAAGCAAGCACGGAGGACGAGAATCGCTTTTGCCCTGCGTAGCGTTCCGGGCAGCGGGTAGAACCAGGCAGAGAATTCCCGGCTAGCAGCTTCCCTGTGGCGGGGAAGTGCAAACGTACACGTTTTCGGCCGAAAACGCGTTTTCCGGCGAAAACGCACACCACGGCTCTTTCTGAGAAAAAGCAAGCACGGAGGACGAGAATCGCTTTTGCCCTGCCTAGCGTTCCGGGCAGCGGGTAGAACCAGGCAGAGAATTCCCGGCTAGCAGCTTTCCTGTGGCTGGGAAGTGCAAACGTACACGTTTTCGGCCAAAAACGCGTTTTCGGCGAAAAAGCACACAACGGCTCTTTCTGAGAAAAAGCAAGCACGGAGGACGAGAATCGCTTTTGCCCTGCGTAGCGTTCCGGGCAGCGGGTAGAACCAGGCAGAGAATTCCCGGCTAGCAGCTTCCCTGTGGCTGGGAAGTGCAAACGTACACGTTTTCTGCCAAAAACGCGTTTTCGGCGAAAACGCACACCACGGCTCTTTCTGAGAAAAAGCAAGCACGGAGGACGAGAATCGCTTTTGCCCTGCGTAGCGTTCCGGGCAGCGGGTAGAACCAGGCAGAGAATTCCCGGCTAGCAGCTTCCCTGTGGCGGGGAAGTGCAAACGTACACGTTTTCGGCCGAAAACGCGTTTTCCGGCGAAAACGCACACCACGGCTCTTTCTGAGAAAAAGCAAGCACGGAGGACGAGAATCGCTTTTGCCCTGCGTAGCGTTCCGGGCAGCGGGTAGAACCAGGCAGAGAATTCCCGGCTAGCAGCTTCCCTGTGGCGGGGAAGTGCAAACGTACACGTTTTCGGCCGAAAACGCATTTTCCGGCGAAAACGCACACCACGGCTCTTTCTGAGAAAAAGCAAGCACGGAGGACGAGAATCGCTTTTGCCCTGCGTAGCGTTCCGGGCAGCGGGTAGAACCAGGCAGAGAATTCCCGGCTAGCAGCTTCCCTGTGGCGGGGAAGTGCAAACGTACACGTTTTCGGCCGAAAACGCATTTTCCGGCGAAAACGCACACCACGGCTCTTTCTGAGAAAAAGCAAGCACGGAGGACGAGAACCGCTTTTGCCCTGCGTAGCGTTCCGGGCAGCGGGTAGAACCAGGCAGAGAATTCCCGGCTAGCAGCTTCCCTGTGGCCGGGAAGTGCAAACGTACACGTTTTCGGCCGAAAACGCGTTTTCCGGCGAAAACGCACACCACGGCTCTTTCTGAGAAAAAGCAAGCACGGAGGACGAGAATCGCTTTTGCCCTGCCTAGCGTTCCGGGCAGCGGGTAGAACCAGGCAGAGAATTCCCGGCTAGCAGCTTCCCTGTGGCGGGGAAGTGCAAACGTACACGTTTTCGGCCGAAAACGCGTTTTCCGGGGAAAACGCACACCACGGTTCTTTCTGAGAAAAAGCAAGCACGGAGGACGAGAATCGCTTTTGCCCTGCGTAGCGTTCCGGGCAGCGGGTAGAACCAGGCAGAGAATTCCCGGCTAGCAGCTTCCCTGTGGCGGGGAAGTGCAAACGTACACGTTTTCGGCCGAAAACGCGTTTTCCGGCGAAAACGCACACCACGGCTCTTTCTGAGAAAAAGCAAGCACGGAGGACGAGAATCGCTTTTGCCCTGCCTAGCGTTCCGGGCAGCGGGTAGAACCAGGCAGAGAATTCCCGGCTAGCAGCTTTCCTGTGGCTGGGAAGTGCAAACGTACACGTTTTCGGCCAAAAACGCGTTTTCGGCGAAAAAGCACACAACGGCTCTTTCTGAGAAAAAGCAAGCACGGAGGACGAGAATCGCTTTTGCCCTGCGTAGCGTTCCGGGCAGCGGGTAGAACCAGGCAGATAATTCCCGGCTAGCAGCTTCCCTGTGGCTGGGAAGTGCAAACGTACACGTTTTCTGCCAAAAACGCGTTTTCGGCGAAAACGCACACCACGGCTCTTTCTGAGAAAAAGCAAGCACGGAGGACGAGAATCGCTTTTGCCCTGCGTAGCGTTCCGGGCAGCGGGTAGAACCAGGCAGAGAATTCCCGGCTAGCAGCTTCCCTGTGGCGGGGAAGTGCAAACGTACACGTTTTCGGCCGAAAACGCGTTTTCCGGCGAAAACGCACACCACGGCTCTTTCTGAGAAAAAGCAAGCACGGAGGACGAGAATCGCTTTTGCCCTGCGTAGCGTTCCGGGCAGCGGGTAGAACCAGGCAGAGAATTCCCGGCTAGCAGCTTCCCTGTGGCGGGGAAGTGCAAACGTACACGTTTTCGGCCGAAAACGCGTTTTCCGGCGAAAACGCACACCACGGCTCTTTCTGAGAAAAAGCAAGCACGGAGGACGAGAATCGCTTTTGCCCTGCGTAGCGTTCCGGGCAGCGGGTAGAACCAGGCAGAGAATTCCCGGCTAGCAGCTTCCCTGTGGCCGGGAAGTGCAAACGTACACGTTTTCGGCCGAAAACGCGTTTTCCGGCGAAAACGCACACCACGGCTCTTTCTGAGAAAAAGCAAGCACGGAGGACGAGAATCGCTTTTGCCCTGCCTAGCGTTCCGGGCAGCGGGTAGAACCAGGCAGAGAATTCCCGGCTAGCAGCTTCCCTGTGGCGGGGAAGTGCAAACGTACACGTTTTCGGCCGAAAACGCGTTTTCCGGCGAAAACGCACACCACGGCTCTTTCTGAGAAAAAGCAAGCACGGAGGACGAGAATCGCTTTTGCCCTGCCTAGCGTTCCGGGCAGCGGGTAGAACCAGGCAGAGAATTCCCGGCTAGCAGCTTTCCTGTGGCTGGGAAGTGCAAACGTACACGTTTTCGGCCAAAAACGCGTTTTCGGCGAAAAAGCACACAACGGCTCTTTCTGAGAAAAAGCAAGCACGGAGGACGAGAATCGCTTTTGCCCTGCGTAGCGTTCCGGGCAGCGGGTAGAACCAGGCAGAGAATTCCCGGCTAGCAGCTTCCCTGTGGCGGGGAAGTGCAAACGTACACGTTTTCGGCCGAAAACGCGTTTTCCGGCGAAAACGCACACCACGGCTCTTTCTGAGAAAAAGCAAGCACGGAGGACGAGAATCGCTTTTGCCCTGCGTAGCGTTCCGGGCAGCGGGTAGAACCAGGCAGAGAATTCCCGGCTAGCAGCTTCCCTGTGGCGGGGAAGTGCAAACGTACACGTTTTCGGCCGAAAACGCGTTTTCCGGCGAAAACGCACACCACGGCTCTTTCTGAGAAAAAGCAAGCACGGAGGACGAGAATCGCTTTTGCCCTGCGTAGCGTTCCGGGCAGCGGGTAGAACCAGGCAGAGAATTCCCGGCTAGCAGCTTCCCTGTGGCGGGGAAGTGCAAACGTACACGTTTTCGGCCGAAAACGCATTTTCCGGCGAAAACGCACACCACGGCTCTTTCTGAGAAAAAGCAAGCACGGAGGACGAGAACCGCTTTTGCCCTGCGTAGCGTTCCGGGCAGCGGGTAGAACCAGGCAGAGAATTCCCGGCTAGCAGCTTCCCTGTGGCCGGGAAGTGCAAACGTACACGTTTTCGGCCGAAAACGCGTTTTCCGGCGAAAACGCACACCACGGCTCTTTCTGAGAAAAAGCAAGCACGGAGGACGAGAATCGCTTTTGCCCTGCGTAGCGTTCCGGGCAGCGGGTAGAACCAGGCAGAGAATTCCCGGCTAGCACCTTCCCTGTGGCGGGGAAGTGCAAACGTACACGTTTTCGGCCGAAAACGCGTTTTCCGGGGAAAACGCACACCACGGTTCTTTCTGAGAAAAAGCAAGCACGGAGGACGAGAATCGCTTTTGCCCTGCGTAGCGTTCCGGGCAGCGGGTAGAACCAGGCAGAGAATTCCCGGCTAGCAGCTTCCCTGTGGCGGGGAAGTGCAAACGTACACGTTTTCGGCCGAAAACGCGTTTTCCGGGGAAAACGCACACCACGGCTCTTTCTGAGAAAAAGCAAGCACGGAGGACGAGAATCGCTTTTGCCCTGCGTAGCGTTCCGGGCAGCGGGTAGAACCAGGCAGAGAATTCCCGGCTAGCAGCTTCCCTGTGGCGGGGAAGTGCAAACGTACACGTTTTCTACCAAAAACGCGTTTTCGGCGAAAACGCACACCACGGCTCTTTCTGAGAAAAAGCAAGCACGGAGGACGAGAATCGCTTTTGCCCTGCGTAGCGTTCCGGGCAGCGGGTAGAACCAGGCAGAGAATTCCCGGCTAGCAGCTTCCCTGTGGCGGGGAAGTGCAAACGTACACGTTTTCGGCCGAAAACGCGTTTTCCGGCGAAAACGCACACCACGGCTCTTGCTGAGAAAAAGCAAGCACGGAGGACGAGAATCGCTTTTGCCCTGCGTAGCGTTCCGGGCAGCGGGTAGAACCAGGCAGAGAATTCCCGGCTAGCAGCTTCCCTGTGGCGGGGAAGTGCAAACGTACACGTTTTCGGCCGAAAACGCGTTTTCCGGCGAAAACGCACACCACGGCTCTTTCTGAGAAAAAGCAAGCACGGAGGACGAGAATCGCTTTTGCCCTGCGTAGCGTTCCGGGCAGCGGGTAGAACCAGGCAGAGAATTCCCGGCTAGCAGCTTCCCTGTGGCCGGGAAGTGCAAACGTACACGTTTTCGGCCGAAAACGCGTTTTCCGGCGAAAACGCACACCACGGCTCTTTCTGAGAAAAAGCAAGCACGGAGGACGAGAATCGCTTTTGCCCTGCGTAGCGTTCCGGGCAGCGGGTAGAACCAGGCAGAGAATTCCCGGCTAGCAGCTTCCCTGTGGCGGGGAAGTGCAAACGTACACGTTTTCGGCCGAAAACGCGTTTTCCGGCGAAAACGCACACCACGGCTCTTTCTGAGAAAAAGCAAGCACGGAGGACGAGAATCGCTTTTGCCCTGCGTAGCGTTCCGGGCAGCGGGTAGAACCAGGCAGAGAATTCCCGGCTAGCAGCTTCCCTGTGGCGGGGAAGTGCAAACGTACACGTTTTCGGCCGAAAACGCGTTTTCCGGCGAAAACGCACACCACGGCTCTTTCTGAGAAAAAGCAAGCACGGAGGACGAGAATCGCTTTTGCCCTGCGTAGCGTTCCGGGCAGCGGGTAGAACCAGGCAGAGAATTCCCGGCTAGCAGCTTCCCTGTGGCGGGGAAGTGCAAACGTACACGTTTTCGGCCGAAAACGCGTTTTCCGGCGAAAACGCACACCACGGCTCTTTCTGAGAAAAAGCAAGCACGGAGGACGAGAATCGCTTTTGCCCTGCGTAGCGTTCCGGGCAGCGGGTAGAACCAGGCAGAGAATTCCCGGCTAGCAGCTTCCCTGTGGCGGGGAAGTGCAAACGTACACGTTTTCGGCCGAAAACGCATTTTCCGGCGAAAACGCACACCACGGCTCTTTCTGAGAAAAAGCAAGCACGGAGGACGAGAACCGCTTTTGCCCTGCGTAGCGTTCCGGGCAGCGGGTAGAACCAGGCAGAGAATTCCCGGCTAGCAGCTTCCCTGTGGCGGGGAAGTGCAAACGTACACGTTTTCGGCCAAAAACGCATTTTCCGGCGAAAACGCACACCACGGCTCTTTCTGAGAAAAAGCAAGCACGGAGGACGAGAATCGCTTTTGCCCTGCGTAGCGTTCCGGGCAGCGGGTAGAACCAGGCAGAGAATTCCCGGCTAGCAGCTTCCCTGTGGCCGGGAAGTGCAAACGTACACGTTTTCGGCCGAAAACGCGTTTTCCGGCGAAAACGCACACCACGGCTCTTTCTGAGAAAAAGCAAGCACGGAGGACGAGAATCGCTTTTGCCCTGCGTAGCGTTCCGGGCAGCGGGTAGAACCAGGCAGAGAATTCCCGGCTAGCAGCTTCCCTGTGGCGGGGAAGTGCAAACGTACACGTTTTCGGCCGAAAACGCGTTTTCCGGCGAAAACGCACACCACGGCTCTTTCTGAGAAAAAGCAAGCACGGAGGACGAGAATCGCTTTTGCCCTGCGTAGCGTTCCGGGCAGCGGGTAGAACCAGGCAGAGAATTCCCGGCTAGCAGCTTCCCTGTGGCGGGGAAGTGCAAACGTACACGTTTTCGGCCGAAAACGCGTTTTCCGGCGAAAACGCACACCACGGCTCTTTCTGAGAAAAAGCAAGCACGGAGGACGAGAATCGCTTTTGCCCTGCGTAGCGTTCCGGGCAGCGGGTAGAACCAGGCAGAGAATTCCCGGCTAGCAGCTTTCCTATGGCTGGGAAGTGCAAACGTACACTTTTTCGGCCAAAAACGCGTTTTCGGCGAAAAAGCACACAACGGCTCTTTCTGAGAAAAAGCAAGCACGGAGGACGAGAATCGCTTTTGCCCTGCGTAGCGTTCCGGGCAGCGGGTAGAACCAGGCAGAGAATTCCCGGCTAGCAGCTTCCCTGTGGCGGGGAAGTGCAAACGTACACGTTTTCGGCCGAAAACGCGTTTTCCGGCGAAAACGCACACCACGGCTCTTTCTGAGAAAAAGCAAGCACGGAGGACGAGAACCGCTTTTGCCCTGCGTAGCGTTCCGGGCAGCGGGTAGAACCAGGCAGAGAATTCCCGGCTAGCAGCTTCCCTGTGGCGGGGAAGTGCAAACGTACACGTTTTCGGCCGAAAACGCGTTTTCCGGGGAAAACGCACACCACGGCTCTTTCTGAGAAAAAGCAAGCACGGAGGACGAGAATCGCTTTTGCCCTGCCTAGCGTTCCGGGCAGCGGGTAGAACCAGGCAGAGAATTCCCGGCTAGCAGCTTCCCTGTGGCGGGGAAGTGCAAACGTACATGTTTTCGGCCAAAAACGCGTTTTCGGCGAAAAAGCACACAACGGCTCTTTCTGAGAAAAAGCAAGCACGGAGGACGAGAATCGCTTTTGCCCTGCCTAGCGTTCCGGGCAGCGGGTAGAACCAGGCAGAGAATTCCCGGCTAGCAGCTTCCCTGTGGCTGGGAAGTGCAAACGTACACGTTTTCTGCCAAAAACGCGTTTTCGGCGAAAACGCACACCACGGCTCTTTCTGAGAAAAAGCAAGCACGGAGGACGAGAATCGCTTTTGCCCTGCGTAGCGTTCCGGGCAGCGGGTAGAACCAGGCAGAGAATTCCCGGCTAGCAGCTTCCCTGTGGCGGGGAAGTGCAAACGTACACGTTTTCGGCCGAAAACGCGTTTTCCGGCGAAAACGCACACCACGGCTCTTTCTGAGAAAAAGCAAGCACGGAGGACGAGAATCGCTTTTGCCCTGCCTAGCGTTCCGGGCAGCGGGTAGAACCAGGCAGAGAATTCCCGGCTAGCAGCTTCCCTGTGGCGGGGAAGTGCAAACGTACACGTTTTCTGCCAAAAACGCGTTTTCGGCGAAAACGCACACCACGGCTCTTTCTGAGAAAAAGCAAGCACGGAGGACGAGAATCGCTTTTGCCCTGCGTAGCGTTCCGGGCAGCGGGTAGAACCAGGCAGAGAATTCCCGGCTAGCAGCTTCCCTGTGGCGGGGAAGTGCAAACGTACACGTTTTCGGCCGAAAACGCGTTTTCCGGCGAAAACGCACACCACGGCTCTTTCTGAGAAAAAGCAAGCACGGAGGACGAGAATCGCTTTTGCCCTGCGTAGCGTTCCGGGCAGCGGGTAGAACCAGGCAGAGAATTCCCGGCTAGCAGCTTCCCTGTGGCGGGGAAGTGCAAACGTACACGTTTTCGGCCGAAAACGCGTTTTCCGGCGAAAACGCACACCACGGCTCTTTCTGAGAAAAAGCAAGCACGGAGGACGAGAATCGCTTTTGCCCTGCCTAGCGTTCCGGGCAGCGGGTAGAACCAGGCAGAGAATTCCCGGCTAGCAGCTTTCCTGTGGCTGGGAAGTGCAAACGTACACGTTTTCGGCCAAAAACGCGTTTTCGGCGAAAAAGCACACAACGGCTCTTTCTGAGAAAAAGCAAGCACGGAGGACGAGAATCGCTTTTGCCCTGCGTAGCGTTCCGGGCAGCGGGTAGAACCAGGCAGATAATTCCCGGCTAGCAGCTTCCCTGTGGCTGGGAAGTGCAAACGTACACGTTTTCTGCCAAAAACGCGTTTTCGGCGAAAACGCACACCACGGCTCTTTCTGAGAAAAAGCAAGCACGGAGGACGAGAATCGCTTTTGCCCTGCGTAGCGTTCCGGGCAGCGGGTAGAACCAGGCAGAGAATTCCCGGCTAGCAGCTTCCCTGTGGCGGGGAAGTGCAAACGTACACGTTTTCGGCCGAAAACGCGTTTTCCGGCGAAAACGCACACCACGGCTCTTTCTGAGAAAAAGCAAGCACGGAGGACGAGAATCGCTTTTGCCCTGCGTAGCGTTCCGGGCAGCGGGTAGAACCAGGCAGAGAATTCCCGGCTAGCAGCTTCCCTGTGGCGGGGAAGTGCAAACGTACACGTTTTCGGCCGAAAACGCATTTTCCGGCGAAAACGCACACCACGGCTCTTTCTGAGAAAAAGCAAGCACGGAGGACGAGAATCGCTTTTGCCCTGCGTAGCGTTCCGGGCAGCGGGTAGAACCAGGCAGAGAATTCCCGGCTAGCAGCTTTCCTGTGGCTGGGAAGTGCAAACGTACACGTTTTCGGCCAAAAACGCGTTTTCGGCGAAAAAGCACACAACGGCTCTTTCTGAGAAAACAAGCACGGAGGACGAGAATCGCTTTTGCCCTGCGTAGCGTTCCGGGCAGCGGGTAGAACCAGGCAGATAATTCCCGGCTAGCAGCTTCCCTGTGGCTGGGAAGTGCAAACGTACACGTTTTCTGCCAAAAACGCGTTTTCGGCGAAAACGCACACCACGGCTCTTTCTGAGAAAAAGCAAGCACGGAGGACGAGAATCGCTTTTGCCCTGCGTAGCGTTCCGGGCAGCGGGTAGAACCAGGCAGAGAATTCCCGGCTAGCAGCTTCCCTGTGGCGGGGAAGTGCAAACGTACACGTTTTCGGCCGAAAACGCGTTTTCCGGCGAAAACGCACACCACGGCTCTTTCTGAGAAAAAGCAAGCACGGAGGACGAGAATCGCTTTTGCCCTGCGTAGCGTTCCGGGCAGCGGGTAGAACCAGGCAGAGAATTCCCGGCTAGCAGCTTCCCTGTGGCGGGGAAGTGCAAACGTACACGTTTTCGGCCGAAAACGCATTTTCCGGCGAAAACGCACACCACGGCTCTTTCTGAGAAAAAGCAAGCACGGAGGACGAGAATCGCTTTTGCCCTGCGTAGCGTTCCGGGCAGCGGGTAGAACCAGGCAGAGAATTCCCGGCTAGCAGCTTCCCTGTGGCGGGGAAGTGCAAACGTACACGTTTTCGGCCGAAAACGCGTTTTCCGGCGAAAACGCACACCACGGCTCTTTCTGAGAAAAAGCAAGCACGGAGGACGAGAATCGCTTTTGCCCTGCCTAGCGTTCCGGGCAGCGGGTAGAACCAGGCAGAGAATTCCCGGCTAGCAGCTTCCCTGTGGCGGGGAAGTGCAAACGTACACGTTTTCTGCCAAAAACGCGTTTTCGGCGAAAACGCACACCACGGCTCTTTCTGAGAAAAAGCAAGCACGGAGGACGAGAATCGCTTTTGCCCTGCGTAGCGTTCCGGGCAGCGGGTAGAACCAGGCAGAGAATTCCCGGCTAGCAGCTTCCCTGTGGCGGGGAAGTGCAAACGTACACGTTTTCGGCCGAAAACGCGTTTTCCGGCGAAAACGCACACCACGGCTCTTTCTGAGAAAAAGCAAGCACGGAGGACGAGAATCGCTTTTGCCCTGCGTAGCGTTCCGGGCAGCGGGTAGAACCAGGCAGAGAATTCCCGGCTAGCAGCTTCCCTGTGGCGGGGAAGTGCAAACGTACACGTTTTCGGCCGAAAACGCGTTTTCCGGCGAAAACGCACACCACGGCTCTTTCTGAGAAAAAGCAAGCACGGAGGACGAGAATCGCTTTTGCCCTGCCTAGCGTTCCGGGCAGCGGGTAGAACCAGGCAGAGAATTCCCGGCTAGCAGCTTCCCTGTGGCTGGGAAGTGCAAACGTACACGTTTTCTGCCAAAAACGCGTTTTCGGCGAAAACGCACACCACGGCTCTTTCTGAGAAAAAGCAAGCACGGAGGACGAGAATCGCTTTTGCCCTGCGTAGCGTTCCGGGCAGCGGGTAGAACCAGGCAGAGAATTCCCGGCTAGCAGCTTCCCTGTGGCGGGGAAGTGCAAACGTACACGTTTTCGGCCGAAAACGCGTTTTCCGGCGAAAACGCACACCACGGCTCTTTCTGAGAAAAAGCAAGCACGGAGGACGAGAATCGCTTTTGCCCTGCGTAGCGTTCCGGGCAGCGGGTAGAACCAGGCAGAGAATTCCCGGCTAGCAGCTTCCCTGTGGCGGGGAAGTGCAAACGTACACGTTTTCGGCCGAAAACGCATTTTCCGGCGAAAACGCACACCACGGCTCTTTCTGAGAAAAAGCAAGCACGGAGGACGAGAATCGCTTTTGCCCTGCGTAGCGTTCCGGGCAGCGGGTAGAACCAGGCAGAGAATTCCCGGCTAGCAGCTTTCCTGTGGCTGGGAAGTGCAAACGTACACGTTTTCGGCCAAAAACGCGTTTTCGGCGAAAAAGCACACAACGGCTCTTTCTGAGAAAACAAGCACGGAGGACGAGAATCGCTTTTGCCCTGCGTAGCGTTCCGGGCAGCGGGTAGAACCAGGCAGATAATTCCCGGCTAGCAGCTTCCCTGTGGCGGGGAAGTGCAAACGTACACGTTTTCTGCCAAAAACGCGTTTTCGGCGAAAACGCACACCACGGCTCTTTCTGAGAAAAAGCAAGCACGGAGGACGAGAATCGCTTTTGCCCTGCGTAGCGTTCCGGGCAGCGGGTAGAACCAGGCAGAGAATTCCCGGCTAGCAGCTTCCCTGTGGCGGGGAAGTGCAAACGTACACGTTTTCGGCCGAAAACGCGTTTTCCGGCGAAAACGCACACCACGGCTCTTTCTGAGAAAAAGCAAGCACGGAGGACGAGAATCGCTTTTGCCCTGCGTAGCGTTCCGGGCAGCGGGTAGAACCAGGCAGAGAATTCCCGGCTAGCAGCTTCCCTGTGGCGGGGAAGTGCAAACGTACACGTTTTCGGCCGAAAACGCATTTTCCGGCGAAAACGCACACCACGGCTCTTTCTGAGAAAAAGCAAGCACGGAGGACGAGAATCGCTTTTGCCCTGCGTAGCGTTCCGGGCAGCGGGTAGAACCAGGCAGAGAATTCCCGGCTAGCAGCTTCCCTGTGGCGGGGAAGTGCAAACGTACACGTTTTCGGCCGAAAACGCGTTTTCCGGCGAAAACGCACACCACGGCTCTTTCTGAGAAAAAGCAAGCACGGAGGACGAGAATCGCTTTTGCCCTGCGTAGCGTTCCGGGCAGCGGGTAGAACCAGGCAGAGAATTCCCGGCTAGCAGCTTCCCTGTGGCGGGGAAGTGCAAACGTACACGTTTTCGGCCGAAAACGCATTTTCCGGCGAAAACGCACACCACGGCTCTTTCTGAGAAAAAGCAAGCACGGAGGACGAGAATCGCTTTTGCCCTGCGTAGCGTTCCGGGCAGCGGGTAGAACCAGGCAGAGAATTCCCGGCTAGCAGCTTCCCTGTGGCGGGGAAGTGCAAACGTACACGTTTTCGGCCGAAAACGTGTTTTCCGGGGAAAACGCACACCACGGCTCTTTCTGAGAAAAAGCAAGCACGGAGGACGAGAATCGCTTTTGCCCTGCGTAGCGTTCCGGGCAGCGGGTAGAACCAGGCAGAGAATTCCCGGCTAGCAGCTTCCCTGTGGCGGGGAAGTGCAAACGTACACGTTTTCGGCCGAAAACGCGTTTTCCGGCGAAAACGCACACCACGGCTCTTTCTGAGAAAAAGCAAGCACGGAGGACGAGAATCGCTTTTGCCCTGCCTAGCGTTCCGGGCAGCGGGTAGAACCAGGCAGAGAATTCCCGGCTAGCAGCTTTCCTGTGGCTGGGAAGTGCAAACGTACACGTTTTCGGCCAAAAACGCGTTTTCGGCGAAAAAGCACACAACGGCTCTTTCTGAGAAAAAGCAAGCACGGAGGACGAGAATCGCTTTTGCCCTGCGTAGCGTTCCGGGCAGCGGGTAGAACCAGGCAGATAATTCCCGGCTAGCAGCTTCCCTGTGGCTGGGAAGTGCAAACGTCACGTCTTCTGCCAAAAACGCGTTTTCGGCGAAAACGCACACCACGGCTCTTTCTGAGAAAAAGCAAGCACGGAGGACGAGAATCGCTTTTGCCCTGCGTAGCGTTCCGGGCAGCGGGTAGAACCAGGCAGAGAATTCCCGGCTAGCAGCTTCCCTGTGGCCGGGAAGTGCAAACGTACACGTTTTCGGCCGAAAACGCGTTTTCCGGCGAAAACGCACACCACGGCTCTTTCTGAGAAAAAGCAAGCACGGAGGACGAGAATCGCTTTTGCCCTGCGTAGCGTTCCGGGCAGCGGGTAGAACCAGGCAGAGAATTCCCGGCTAGCAGCTTCCCTGTGGCGGGGAAGTGCAAACGTACACGTTTTCGGCCGAAAACGCGTTTTCCGGCGAAAACGCACACCACGGCTCTTTCTGAGAAAAAGCAAGCACGGAGGACGAGAATCGCTTTTGCCCTGCGTAGCGTTCCGGGCAGCGGGTAGAACCAGGCAGAGAATTCCCGGCTAGCAGCTTCCCTGTGGCGGGGAAGTGCAAACGTACACGTTTTCGGCCGAAAACGCGTTTTCCGGCGAAAACGCACACCACGGCTCTTTCTGAGAAAAAGCAAGCACGGAGGACGAGAATCGCTTTTGCCCTGCCTAGCGTTCCGGGCAGCGGGTAGAACCAGGCAGAGAATTCCCGGCTAGCAGCTTCCCTGTGGCTGGGAAGTGCAAACGTACACGTTTTCGGCCGAAAACGCGTTTTCCGGCGAAAACGCACACCACGGCTCTTTCTGAGAAAAAGCAAGCACGGAGGACGAGAATCGCTTTTGCCCTGCGTAGCGTTCCGGGCAGCGGGTAGAACCAGGCAGAGAATTCCCGGCTAGCAGCTTCCCTGTGGCGGGGAAGTGCAAACGTACACGTTTTCGGCCGAAAACGCGTTTTCCGGCGAAAACGCACACCACGGCTCTTTCTGAGAAAAAGCAAGCACGGAGGACGAGAATCGCTTTTGCCCTGCGTAGCGTTCCGGGCAGCGGGTAGAACCAGGCAGAGAATTCCCGGCTAGCAGCTTCCCTGTGGCCGGGAAGTGCAAACGTACACGTTTTCGGCCGAAAACGCGTTTTCCGGGGAAAACGCACACCACGGCTCTTTCTGAGAAAAAGCAAGCACGGAGGACGAGAATCGCTTTTGCCCTGCGTAGCGTTCCGGGCAGCGGGTAGAACCAGGCAGAGAATTCCCGGCTAGCAGCTTCCCTGTGGCGGGGAAGTGCAAACGTACACGTTTTCGGCCGAAAACGCGTTTTCCGGGGAAAACGCACACCACGGCTCTTTCTGAGAAAAAGCAAGCACGGAGGACGAGAATCGCTTTTGCCCTGCCTAGCGTTCCGGGCAGCGGGTAGAACCAGGCAGAGAATTCCCGGATAGCAGCTTTCCTGTGGCTGGGAAGTGCAAACGTACACGTTTTCGGCCAAAAACGCGTTTTCGGCGAAAAAGCACACAACGGCTCTTTCTGAGAAAAAGCAAGCACGGAGGACGAGAATCGCTTTTGCCCTGCGTAGCGTTCCGGGCAGCGGGTAGAACCAGGCAGAGAATTCCCGGCTAGCAGCTTCCCTGTGGCGGGGAAGTGCAAACGTACACGTTTTCGGCCGAAAACGCGTTTTCCGGCGAAAACGCACACCACGGCTCTTTCTGAGAAAAAGCAAGCACGGAGGACGAGAATCGCTTTTGCCCTGCGTAGCGTTCCGGGCAGCGGGTAGAACCAGGCAGAGAATTCCCGGCTAGCAGCTTCCCTGTGGCGGGGAAGTGCAAACGTACACGTTTTCGGCCGAAAACGCGTTTTCCGGCGAAAACGCACACCACGGCTCTTTCTGAGAAAAAGCAAGCACGGAGGACGAGAATCGCTTTTGCCCTGCGTAGCGTTCCGGGCAGCGGGTAGAACCAGGCAGAGAATTCCCGGCTAGCAGCTTCCCTGTGGCGGGGAAGTGCAAACGTACACGTTTTCGGCCGAAAACGCGTTTTCCGGCGAAAACGCACACCACGGCTCTTTCTGAGAAAAAGCAAGCACGGAGGACGAGAATCGCTTTTGCCCTGCGTAGCGTTCCGGGCAGCGGGTAGAACCAGGCAGATAATTCCCGGCTAGCAGCTTCCCTGTGGCTTGGAAGTGCAAACGTACACG
Organism: Athene noctua; assembly: GCF_965140245.1. Lineage (NCBI taxonomy): Eukaryota > Metazoa > Chordata > Aves > Strigiformes > Strigidae > Athene > Athene noctua. The sequence goes on from NW_027437712.1 coordinate 142,443, forward strand.
TTTTCTGCCAAAAACGCGTTTTCGGCGAAAACGCACACCACGGCTCTTTCTGAGAAAAAGCAAGCACGGAGGACGAGAATCGCTTTTGCCCTGCGTAGCGTTCCGGGCAGCGGGTAGAACCAGGCAGAGAATTCCCGGCTAGCAGCTTCCCTGTGGCCGGGAAGTGCAAACGTACACGTTTTCGGCCGAAAACGCGTTTTCCGGCGAAAACGCACACCACGGCTCTTTCTGAGAAAAAGCAAGCACGGAGGACGAGAATCGCTTTTGCCCTGCGTAGCGTTCCGGGCAGCGGGTAGAACCAGGCAGAGAATTCCCGGCTAGCAGCTTCCCTGTGGCGGGGAAGTGCAAACGTACACGTTTTCGGCCGAAAACGCGTTTTCCGGCGAAAACGCACACCACGGCTCTTTCTGAGAAAAAGCAAGCACGGAGGACGAGAATCGCTTTTGCCCTGCGTAGCGTTCCGGGCAGCGGGTAGAACCAGGCAGAGAATTCCCGGCTAGCAGCTTCCCTGTGGCGGGGAAGTGCAAACGTACACGTTTTCGGCCGAAAACGCGTTTTCCGGCGAAAACGCACACCACGGCTCTTTCTGAGAAAAAGCAAGCACGGAGGACGAGAATCGCTTTTGCCCTGCGTAGCGTTCCGGGCAGCGGGTAGAACCAGGCAGAGAATTCCCGGCTAGCAGCTTCCCAGTGGCGGGGAAGTGCAAACGTACACGTTTTCGGCCGAAAACGCGTTTTCCGGCGAAAACGCACACCACGGCTCTTTCTGAGAATAAGCAAGCACGGAGGACGAGAATCGCTTTTGCCCTGCGTAGCGTTCCGGGCAGCGGGTAGAACCAGGCAGAGAATTCCCGGCTAGCACCTTCCCTGTGGCGGGGAAGTGCAAACGTACACGTTTTCGGCCGAAAACGCGTTTTCCGGCGAAAACGCACACCACGGCTCTTTCTGAGAAAAAGCAAGCACGGAGGACGAGAACCGCTTTTGCCCTGCGTAGCGTTCCGGGCAGCGGGTAGAACCAGGCAGAGAATTCCCGGCTAGCAGCTTCCCTGTGGCGGGGAAGTGCAAACGTACACGTTTTCGGCCGAAAACGCGTTTTCCGGCGAAAACGCACACCACGGCTCTTTCTGAGAAAAAGCAAGCACGGAGGACGAGAATCGCTTTTGCCCTGCGTAGCGTTCCGGGCAGCGGGTAGAACCAGGCAGAGAATTCCCGGCTAGCAGCTTCCCTGTGGCGGGGAAGTGCAAACGTACACGTTTTCGGCCGAAAACGTGTTTTCCGGCGAAAACGCACACCACGGCTCTTTCTGAGAAAAAGCAAGCACGGAGGACGAGAATCGCTTTTGCCCTGCGTAGCGTTCCGGGCAGCGGGTAGAACCAGGTAGAGAATTCCCGGCTAGCAGCTTCCCTGTGGCCGGGAAGTGCAAACGTACACGTTTTCGGCCGAAAACGCGTTTTCCGGCGAAAACGCACACCACGGCTCTTTCTGAGAAAAAGCAAGCACGGAGGACGAGAATCGCTTTTGCCCTGCGTAGCGTTCCGGGCAGCGGGTAGAACCAGGCAGAGAATTCCCGGCTAGCAGCTTCCCTGTGGCGGGGAAGTGCAAACGTACACGTTTTCGGCCGAAAACGCATTTTCCGGCGAAAACGCACACCACGGCTCTTTCTGAGAAAAAGCAAGCACGGAGGACGAGAATCGCTTTTGCCCTGCGTAGCGTTCCGGGCAGCGGGTAGAACCAGGCAGAGAATTCCCGGCTAGCAGCTTCCCTGTGGCGGGGAAGTGCAAACGTACACGTTTTCGGCCGAAAACGCATTTTCCGGCGAAAACGCACACCACGGCTCTTTCTGAGAAAAAGCAAGCACGGAGGACGAGAACCGCTTTTGCCCTGCGTAGCGTTCCGGGCAGCGGGTAGAACCAGGCAGAGAATTCCCGGCTAGCAGCTTCCCTGTGGCGGGGAAGTGCAAACGTACACGTTTTCGGCCAAAAACGCGTTTTCCGGCGAAAACGCACACCACGGCTCTTTCTGAGAAAAAGCAAGCACGGAGGACGAGAATCGCTTTTGCCCTGCGTAGCGTTCCGGGCAGCGGGTAGAACCAGGCAGAGAATTCCCGGCTAGCAGCTTCCCTGTGGCCGGGAAGTGCAAACGTACACGTTTTCGGCCGAAAACGCGTTTTCCGGCGAAAACGCACACCACGGCTCTTTCTGAGAAAAAGCAAGCACGGAGGACGAGAATCGCTTTTGCCCTGCCTAGCGTTCCGGGCAGCGGGTAGAACCAGGCAGAGAATTCCCGGCTAGCAGCTTCCCTGTGGCGGGGAAGTGCAAACGTACACGTTTTCGGCCAAAAACGCGTTTTCGGCGAAAAAGCACACAACGGCTCTTTCTGAGAAAAAGCAAGCACGGAGGACGAGAATCGCTTTTGCCCTGCGTAGCGTTCCGGGCAGCGGGTAGAACCAGGCAGAGAATTCCCGGCTAGCATCTTCCCTGTGGCGGGGAAGTGCAAACGTACACGTTTTCGGCCGAAAACGCGTTTTCCGGCGAAAACGCACACCACGGCTCTTTCTGAGAAAAAGCAAGCACGGAGGACGAGAATCGCTTTTGCCCTGCGTAGCGTTCCGGGCAGCGGGTAGAACCAGGCAGAGAATTCCCGGCTAGCAGCTTCCCTGTGGCGGGGAAGTGCAAACGTACACGTTTTCGGCCGAAAACGCGTTTTCCGGCGAAAACGCACACCACGGCTCTTTCTGAGAAAAAGCAAGCACGGAGGACGAGAATCGCTTTTGCCCTGCCTAGCGTTCCGGGCAGCGGGTAGAACCAGGCAGATAATTCCCGGCTAGCAGCTTTCCTGTGGCTGGGAAGTGCAAACGTACACGTTTTCGGCCAAAAACGCGTTTTCGGCGAAAAGCACACAACGGCTCTTTCTGAGAAAAAGCAAGCACGGAGGACGAGAATCGCTTTTGCCCTGCGTAGCGTTCCGGGCAGCGGGTAGAACCAGGCAGAGAATTCCCGGCTAGCAGCTTCCCTGTGGCGGGGAAGTGCAAACGTACACGTTTTCGGCCGAAAACGCGTTTTCCGGCGAAAACGCACACCACGGCTCTTTCTGAGAAAAAGCAAGCACGGAGGACGAGAATCGCTTTTGCCCTGCGTAGCGTTCCGGGCAGCGGGTAGAACCAGGCAGAGAATTCCCGGCTAGCAGCTTCCCTGTGGCGGGGAAGTGCAAACGTACACGTTTTCGGCCGAAAACGCGTTTTCCGGCGAAAACGCACACCACGGCTCTTTCTGAGAAAAAGCAAGCACGGAGGACGAGAATCGCTTTTGCCCTGCGTAGCGTTCCGGGCAGCGGGTAGAACCAGGCAGAGAATTCCCGGCTAGCAGCTTCCCTGTGGCGGGGAAGTGCAAACGTACACGTTTTCGGCCGAAAACGCGTTTTCCGGCGAAAACGCACACCACGGTTCTTTCTGAGAAAAAGCAAGCACGGAGGACGAGAATCGCTTTTGCCCTGCGTAGCGTTCCGGGCAGCGGGTAGAACCAGGCAGAGAATTCCCGGCTAGCAGCTTCCCTGTGGCGGGGAAGTGCAAACGTACACGTTTTCGGCCGAAAACGCGTTTTCCGGCGAAAACGCACACCACGGCTCTTTCTGAGAAAAAGCAAGCACGGAGGACGAGAATCGCTTTTGCCCTGCCTAGCGTTCCGGGCAGCGGGTAGAACCAGGCAGAGAATTCCCGGCTAGCAGCTTTCCTGTGGCTGGGAAGTGCAAACGTACACGTTTTCGGCCAAAAACGCGTTTTCGGCGAAAAAGCACACAACGGCTCTTTCTGAGAAAAAGCAAGCACGGAGGACGAGAATCGCTTTTGCCCTGCGTAGCGTTCCGGGCAGCGGGTAGAACCAGGCAGAGAATTCCCGGCTAGCAGCTTCCCTGTGGCTGGGAAGTGCAAACGTACACGTTTTCTGCCAAAAACGCGTTTTCGGCGAAAACGCACACCACGGCTCTTTCTGAGAAAAAGCAAGCACGGAGGACGAGAATCGCTTTTGCCCTGCGTAGCGTTCCGGGCAGCGGGTAGAACCAGGCAGAGAATTCCCGGCTAGCAGCTTCCCTGTGGCGGGGAAGTGCAAACGTACACGTTTTCGGCCGAAAACGCGTTTTCCGGCGAAAACGCACACCACGGCTCTTTCTGAGAAAAAGCAAGCACGGAGGACGAGAATCGCTTTTGCCCTGCGTAGCGTTCCGGGCAGCGGGTAGAACCAGGCAGAGAATTCCCGGCTAGCAGCTTCCCTGTGGCGGGGAAGTGCAAACGTACACGTTTTCGGCCGAAAACGCATTTTCCGGCGAAAACGCACACCACGGCTCTTTCTGAGAAAAAGCAAGCACGGAGGACGAGAATCGCTTTTGCCCTGCGTAGCGTTCCGGGCAGCGGGTAGAACCAGGCAGAGAATTCCCGGCTAGCAGCTTCCCTGTGGCGGGGAAGTGCAAACGTACACGTTTTCGGCCGAAAACGCATTTTCCGGCGAAAACGCACACCACGGCTCTTTCTGAGAAAAAGCAAGCACGGAGGACGAGAACCGCTTTTGCCCTGCGTAGCGTTCCGGGCAGCGGGTAGAACCAGGCAGAGAATTCCCGGCTAGCAGCTTCCCTGTGGCCGGGAAGTGCAAACGTACACGTTTTCGGCCGAAAACGCGTTTTCCGGCGAAAACGCACACCACGGCTCTTTCTGAGAAAAAGCAAGCACGGAGGACGAGAATCGCTTTTGCCCTGCCTAGCGTTCCGGGCAGCGGGTAGAACCAGGCAGAGAATTCCCGGCTAGCAGCTTCCCTGTGGCGGGGAAGTGCAAACGTACACGTTTTCGGCCGAAAACGCGTTTTCCGGGGAAAACGCACACCACGGTTCTTTCTGAGAAAAAGCAAGCACGGAGGACGAGAATCGCTTTTGCCCTGCGTAGCGTTCCGGGCAGCGGGTAGAACCAGGCAGAGAATTCCCGGCTAGCAGCTTCCCTGTGGCGGGGAAGTGCAAACGTACACGTTTTCGGCCGAAAACGCGTTTTCCGGCGAAAACGCACACCACGGCTCTTTCTGAGAAAAAGCAAGCACGGAGGACGAGAATCGCTTTTGCCCTGCCTAGCGTTCCGGGCAGCGGGTAGAACCAGGCAGAGAATTCCCGGCTAGCAGCTTTCCTGTGGCTGGGAAGTGCAAACGTACACGTTTTCGGCCAAAAACGCGTTTTCGGCGAAAAAGCACACAACGGCTCTTTCTGAGAAAAAGCAAGCACGGAGGACGAGAATCGCTTTTGCCCTGCGTAGCGTTCCGGGCAGCGGGTAGAACCAGGCAGATAATTCCCGGCTAGCAGCTTCCCTGTGGCTGGGAAGTGCAAACGTACACGTTTTCTGCCAAAAACGCGTTTTCGGCGAAAACGCACACCACGGCTCTTTCTGAGAAAAAGCAAGCACGGAGGACGAGAATCGCTTTTGCCCTGCGTAGCGTTCCGGGCAGCGGGTAGAACCAGGCAGAGAATTCCCGGCTAGCAGCTTCCCTGTGGCGGGGAAGTGCAAACGTACACGTTTTCGGCCGAAAACGCGTTTTCCGGCGAAAACGCACACCACGGCTCTTTCTGAGAAAAAGCAAGCACGGAGGACGAGAATCGCTTTTGCCCTGCCTAGCGTTCCGGGCAGCGGGTAGAACCAGGCAGATAATTCCCGGCTAGCAGCTTTCCTGTGGCTGGGAAGTGCAAACGTACACGTTTTCGGCCAAAAACGCGTTTTCGGCGAAAAAGCACACAACGGCTCTTTCTGAGAAAAAGCAAGCACGGAGGACGAGAATCGCTTTTGCCCTGCGTAGCGTTCCGGGCAGCGGGTAGAACCAGGCAGAGAATTCCCGGCTAGCAGCTTCCCTGTGGCGGGGAAGTGCAAACGTACACGTTTTCGGCCGAAAACGCGTTTTCCGGCGAAAACGCACACCACGGCTCTTTCTGAGAAAAAGCAAGCACGGAGGACGAGAATCGCTTTTGCCCTGCGTAGCGTTCCGGGCAGCGGGTAGAACCAGGCAGAGAATTCCCGGCTAGCAGCTTCCCTGTGGCGGGGAAGTGCAAACGTACACGTTTTCGGCCGAAAACGCGTTTTCCGGCGAAAACGCACACCACGGCTCTTTCTGAGAAAAAGCAAGCACGGAGGACGAGAATCGCTTTTGCCCTGCGTAGCGTTCCGGGCAGCGGGTAGAACCAGGCAGAGAATTCCCGGCTAGCAGCTTCCCTGTGGCGGGGAAGTGCAAACGTACACGTTTTCGGCCGAAAACGCGTTTTCCGGCGAAAACGCACACCACGGTTCTTTCTGAGAAAAAGCAAGCACGGAGGACGAGAATCGCTTTTGCCCTGCGTAGCGTTCCGGGCAGCGGGTAGAACCAGGCAGAGAATTCCCGGCTAGCAGCTTCCCTGTGGCGGGGAAGTGCAAACGTACACGTTTTCGGCCGAAAACGCGTTTTCCGGCGAAAACGCACACCACGGCTCTTTCTGAGAAAAAGCAAGCACGGAGGACGAGAATCGCTTTTGCCCTGCCTAGCGTTCCGGGCAGCGGGTAGAACCAGGCAGAGAATTCCCGGCTAGCAGCTTTCCTGTGGCTGGGAAGTGCAAACGTACACGTTTTCGGCCAAAAACGCGTTTTCGGCGAAAAAGCACACAACGGCTCTTTCTGAGAAAAAGCAAGCACGGAGGACGAGAATCGCTTTTGCCCTGCGTAGCGTTCCGGGCAGCGGGTAGAACCAGGCAGAGAATTCCCGGCTAGCAGCTTCCCTGTGGCTGGGAAGTGCAAACGTACACGTTTTCTGCCAAAAACGCGTTTTCGGCGAAAACGCACACCACGGCTCTTTCTGAGAAAAAGCAAGCACGGAGGACGAGAATCGCTTTTGCCCTGCGTAGCGTTCCGGGCAGCGGGTAGAACCAGGCAGAGAATTCCCGGCTAGCAGCTTCCCTGTGGCGGGGAAGTGCAAACGTACACGTTTTCGGCCGAAAACGCGTTTTCCGGCGAAAACGCACACCACGGCTCTTTCTGAGAAAAAGCAAGCACGGAGGACGAGAATCGCTTTTGCCCTGCGTAGCGTTCCGGGCAGCGGGTAGAACCAGGCAGAGAATTCCCGGCTAGCAGCTTCCCTGTGGCGGGGAAGTGCAAACGTACACGTTTTCGGCCGAAAACGCATTTTCCGGCGAAAACGCACACCACGGCTCTTTCTGAGAAAAAGCAAGCACGGAGGACGAGAATCGCTTTTGCCCTGCGTAGCGTTCCGGGCAGCGGGTAGAACCAGGCAGAGAATTCCCGGCTAGCAGCTTCCCTGTGGCGGGGAAGTGCAAACGTACACGTTTTCGGCCGAAAACGCATTTTCCGGCGAAAACGCACACCACGGCTCTTTCTGAGAAAAAGCAAGCACGGAGGACGAGAACCGCTTTTGCCCTGCGTAGCGTTCCGGGCAGCGGGTAGAACCAGGCAGAGAATTCCCGGCTAGCAGCTTCCCTGTGGCCGGGAAGTGCAAACGTACACGTTTTCGGCCGAAAACGCGTTTTCCGGCGAAAACGCACACCACGGCTCTTTCTGAGAAAAAGCAAGCACGGAGGACGAGAATCGCTTTTGCCCTGCCTAGCGTTCCGGGCAGCGGGTAGAACCAGGCAGAGAATTCCCGGCTAGCAGCTTCCCTGTGGCGGGGAAGTGCAAACGTACACGTTTTCGGCCGAAAACGCGTTTTCCGGGGAAAACGCACACCACGGTTCTTTCTGAGAAAAAGCAAGCACGGAGGACGAGAATCGCTTTTGCCCTGCGTAGCGTTCCGGGCAGCGGGTAGAACCAGGCAGAGAATTCCCGGCTAGCAGCTTCCCTGTGGCGGGGAAGTGCAAACGTACACGTTTTCGGCCGAAAACGCGTTTTCCGGCGAAAACGCACACCACGGCTCTTTCTGAGAAAAAGCAAGCACGGAGGACGAGAATCGCTTTTGCCCTGCCTAGCGTTCCGGGCAGCGGGTAGAACCAGGCAGAGAATTCCCGGCTAGCAGCTTTCCTGTGGCTGGGAAGTGCAAACGTACACGTTTTCGGCCAAAAACGCGTTTTCGGCGAAAAAGCACACAACGGCTCTTTCTGAGAAAAAGCAAGCACGGAGGACGAGAATCGCTTTTGCCCTGCGTAGCGTTCCGGGCAGCGGGTAGAACCAGGCAGATAATTCCCGGCTAGCAGCTTCCCTGTGGCTGGGAAGTGCAAACGTACACGTTTTCTGCCAAAAACGCGTTTTCGGCGAAAACGCACACCACGGCTCTTTCTGAGAAAAAGCAAGCACGGAGGACGAGAATCGCTTTTGCCCTGCGTAGCGTTCCGGGCAGCGGGTAGAACCAGGCAGAGAATTCCCGGCTAGCAGCTTCCCTGTGGCGGGGAAGTGCAAACGTACACGTTTTCGGCCGAAAACGCGTTTTCCGGCGAAAACGCACACCACGGCTCTTTCTGAGAAAAAGCAAGCACGGAGGACGAGAATCGCTTTTGCCCTGCGTAGCGTTCCGGGCAGCGGGTAGAACCAGGCAGAGAATTCCCGGCTAGCAGCTTCCCTGTGGCGGGGAAGTGCAAACGTACACGTTTTCGGCCGAAAACGCGTTTTCCGGCGAAAACGCACACCACGGCTCTTTCTGAGAAAAAGCAAGCACGGAGGACGAGAATCGCTTTTGCCCTGCGTAGCGTTCCGGGCAGCGGGTAGAACCAGGCAGAGAATTCCCGGCTAGCAGCTTCCCTGTGGCCGGGAAGTGCAAACGTACACGTTTTCGGCCGAAAACGCGTTTTCCGGCGAAAACGCACACCACGGCTCTTTCTGAGAAAAAGCAAGCACGGAGGACGAGAATCGCTTTTGCCCTGCCTAGCGTTCCGGGCAGCGGGTAGAACCAGGCAGAGAATTCCCGGCTAGCAGCTTCCCTGTGGCGGGGAAGTGCAAACGTACACGTTTTCGGCCGAAAACGCGTTTTCCGGCGAAAACGCACACCACGGCTCTTTCTGAGAAAAAGCAAGCACGGAGGACGAGAATCGCTTTTGCCCTGCCTAGCGTTCCGGGCAGCGGGTAGAACCAGGCAGAGAATTCCCGGCTAGCAGCTTTCCTGTGGCTGGGAAGTGCAAACGTACACGTTTTCGGCCAAAAACGCGTTTTCGGCGAAAAAGCACACAACGGCTCTTTCTGAGAAAAAGCAAGCACGGAGGACGAGAATCGCTTTTGCCCTGCGTAGCGTTCCGGGCAGCGGGTAGAACCAGGCAGAGAATTCCCGGCTAGCAGCTTCCCTGTGGCGGGGAAGTGCAAACGTACACGTTTTCGGCCGAAAACGCGTTTTCCGGCGAAAACGCACACCACGGCTCTTTCTGAGAAAAAGCAAGCACGGAGGACGAGAATCGCTTTTGCCCTGCGTAGCGTTCCGGGCAGCGGGTAGAACCAGGCAGAGAATTCCCGGCTAGCAGCTTCCCTGTGGCGGGGAAGTGCAAACGTACACGTTTTCGGCCGAAAACGCGTTTTCCGGCGAAAACGCACACCACGGCTCTTTCTGAGAAAAAGCAAGCACGGAGGACGAGAATCGCTTTTGCCCTGCGTAGCGTTCCGGGCAGCGGGTAGAACCAGGCAGAGAATTCCCGGCTAGCAGCTTCCCTGTGGCGGGGAAGTGCAAACGTACACGTTTTCGGCCGAAAACGCATTTTCCGGCGAAAACGCACACCACGGCTCTTTCTGAGAAAAAGCAAGCACGGAGGACGAGAACCGCTTTTGCCCTGCGTAGCGTTCCGGGCAGCGGGTAGAACCAGGCAGAGAATTCCCGGCTAGCAGCTTCCCTGTGGCCGGGAAGTGCAAACGTACACGTTTTCGGCCGAAAACGCGTTATCCGGCGAAAACGCACACCACGGCTCTTTCTGAGAAAAAGCAAGCACGGAGGACGAGAATCGCTTTTGCCCTGCGTAGCGTTCCGGGCAGCGGGTAGAACCAGGCAGAGAATTCCCGGCTAGCACCTTCCCTGTGGCGGGGAAGTGCAAACGTACACGTTTTCGGCCGAAAACGCGTTTTCCGGGGAAAACGCACACCACGGTTCTTTCTGAGAAAAAGCAAGCACGGAGGACGAGAATCGCTTTTGCCCTGCGTAGCGTTCCGGGCAGCGGGTAGAACCAGGCAGAGAATTCCCGGCTAGCAGCTTCCCTGTGGCGGGGAAGTGCAAACGTACACGTTTTCGGCCGAAAACGCGTTTTCCGGGGAAAACGCACACCACGGCTCTTTCTGAGAAAAAGCAAGCACGGAGGACGAGAATCGCTTTTGCCCTGCGTAGCGTTCCGGGCAGCGGGTAGAACCAGGCAGAGAATTCCCGGCTAGCAGCTTCCCTGTGGCGGGGAAGTGCAAACGTACACGTTTTCTGCCAAAAACGCGTTTTCGGCGAAAACGCACACCACGGCTCTTTCTGAGAAAAAGCAAGCACGGAGGACGAGAATCGCTTTTGCCCTGCGTAGCGTTCCGGGCAGCGGGTAGAACCAGGCAGAGAATTCCCGGCTAGCACCTTCCCTGTGGCGGGGAAGTGCAAACGTACACGTTTTCGGCCGAAAACGCGTTTTCCGGCGAAAACGCACACCACGGCTCTTGCTGAGAAAAAGCAAGCACGGAGGACGAGAATCGCTTTTGCCCTGCGTAGCGTTCCGGGCAGCGGGTAGAACCAGGCAGAGAATTCCCGGCTAGCAGCTTCCCTGTGGCGGGGAAGTGCAAACGTACACGTTTTCGGCCGAAAACGCGTTTTCCGGCGAAAACGCACACCACGGCTCTTTCTGAGAAAAAGCAAGCACGGAGGACGAGAATCGCTTTTGCCCTGCGTAGCGTTCCGGGCAGCGGGTAGAACCAGGCAGAGAATTCCCGGCTAGCAGCTTCCCTGTGGCCGGGAAGTGCAAACGTACACGTTTTCGGCCGAAAACGCGTTTTCCGGCGAAAACGCACACCACGGCTCTTTCTGAGAAAAAGCAAGCACGGAGGACGAGAATCGCTTTTGCCCTGCGTAGCGTTCCGGGCAGCGGGTAGAACCAGGCAGAGAATTCCCGGCTAGCAGCTTCCCTGTGGCGGGGAAGTGCAAACGTACACGTTTTCGGCCGAAAACGCGTTTTCCGGCGAAAACGCACACCACGGCTCTTTCTGAGAAAAAGCAAGCACGGAGGACGAGAATCGCTTTTGCCCTGCGTAGCGTTCCGGGCAGCGGGTAGAACCAGGCAGAGAATTCCCGGCTAGCAGCTTCCCTGTGGCGGGGAAGTGCAAACGTACACGTTTTCGGCCGAAAACGCGTTTTCCGGCGAAAACGCACACCACGGCTCTTTCTGAGAAAAAGCAAGCACGGAGGACGAGAATCGCTTTTGCCCTGCGTAGCGTTCCGGGCAGCGGGTAGAACCAGGCAGAGAATTCCCGGCTAGCAGCTTCCCTGTGGCGGGGAAGTGCAAACGTACACGTTTTCGGCCGAAAACGCGTTTTCCGGCGAAAACGCACACCACGGCTCTTTCTGAGAAAAAGCAAGCACGGAGGACGAGAATCGCTTTTGCCCTGCGTAGCGTTCCGGGCAGCGGGTAGAACCAGGCAGAGAATTCCCGGCTAGCAGCTTCCCTGTGGCGGGGAAGTGCAAACGTACACGTTTTCGGCCGAAAACGCATTTTCCGGCGAAAACGCACACCACGACTCTTTCTGAGAAAAAGCAAGCACGGAGGACGAGAACCGCTTTTGCCCTGCGTAGCGTTCCGGGCAGCGGGTAGAACCAGGCAGAGAATTCCCGGCTAGCAGCTTCCCTGTGGCGGGGAAGTGCAAACGTACACGTTTTCGGCCAAAAACGCATTTTCCGGCGAAAACGCACACCACGGCTCTTTCTGAGAAAAAGCAAGCACGGAGGACGAGAATCGCTTTTGCCCTGCGTAGCGTTCCGGGCAGCGGGTAGAACCAGGCAGAGAATTCCCGGCTAGCAGCTTCCCTGTGGCCGGGAAGTGCAAACGTACACGTTTTCGGCCGAAAACGCGTTTTCCGGCGAAAACGCACACCACGGCTCTTTCTGAGAAAAAGCAAGCACGGAGGACGAGAATCGCTTTTGCCCTGCGTAGCGTTCCGGGCAGCGGGTAGAACCAGGCAGAGAATTCCCGGCTAGCAGCTTCCCTGTGGCGGGGAAGTGCAAACGTACACGTTTTCGGCCGAAAACGCGTTTTCCGGCGAAAACGCACACCACGGCTCTTTCTGAGAAAAAGCAAGCACGGAGGACGAGAATCGCTTTTGCCCTGCGTAGCGTTCCGGGCAGCGGGTAGAACCAGGCAGAGAATTCCCGGCTAGCAGCTTCCCTGTGGCGGGGAAGTGCAAACGTACACGTTTTCGGCCGAAAACGCGTTTTCCGGCGAAAACGCACACCACGGCTCTTTCTGAGAAAAAGCAAGCACGGAGGACGAGAATCGCTTTTGCCCTGCGTAGCGTTCCGGGCAGCGGGTAGAACCAGGCAGAGAATTCCCGGCTAGCAGCTTCCTGTGGCTGGGAAGTGCAAACGTACACTTTTTCGGCCAAAAACGCGTTTTCGGCGAAAAAGCACACAACGGCTCTTTCTGAGAAAAAGCAAGCACGGAGGACGAGAATCGCTTTTGCCCTGCGTAGCGTTCCGGGCAGCGGGTAGAACCAGGCAGAGAATTCCCGGCTAGCAGCTTCCCTGTGGCGGGGAAGTGCAAACGTACACGTTTTCGGCCGAAAACGCGTTTTCCGGCGAAAACGCACACCACGGCTCTTTCTGAGAAAAAGCAAGCACGGAGGACGAGAACCGCTTTTGCCCTGCGTAGCGTTCCGGGCAGCGGGTAGAACCAGGCAGAGAATTCCCGGCTAGCAGCTTCCTGTGGCGGGGAAGTGCAAACGTACACGTTTTCGGCCGAAAACGCGTTTTCCGGGGGAAAACGCACACCACGGCTCTTTCTGAGAAAAAGCAAGCACGGAGGACGAGAATCGCTTTTGCCCTGCGTAGCGTTCCGGGCAGCGGGTAGAACCAGGCAGAGAATTCCCGGCTAGCAGCTTCCCTGTGGCGGGGAAGTGCAAACGTACATGTTTTCGGCCAAAAACGCGTTTTCGGCGAAAAAGCACACAACGGCTCTTTCTGAGAAAAAGCAAGCACGGAGGACGAGAATCGCTTTTGCCCTGCCTAGCGTTCCGGGCAGCGGGTAGAACCAGGCAGAGAATTCCCGGCTAGCAGCTTCCCTGTGGCTGGGAAGTGCAAACGTACACGTTTTCTGCCAAAAACGCGTTTTCCGGCGAAAACGCACACCACGGCTCTTTCTGAGAAAAAGCAAGCACGGAGGACGAGAATCGCTTTTGCCCTGCGTAGCGTTCCGGGCAGCGGGTAGAACCAGGCAGAGAATTCCCGGCTAGCAGCTTCCCTGTGGCGGGGAAGTGCAAACGTACACGTTTTCGGCCGAAAACGCGTTTTCCGGCGAAAACGCACACCACGGCTCTTTCTGAGAAAAAGCAAGCACGGAGGACGAGAATCGCTTTTGCCCTGCCTAGCGTTCCGGGCAGCGGGTAGAACCAGGCAGAGAATTCCCGGCTAGCAGCTTCCCTGTGGCGGGGAAGTGCAAACGTACACGTTTTCTGCCAAAAACGCGTTTTCGGCGAAAACGCACACCACGGCTCTTTCTGAGAAAAAGCAAGCACGGAGGACGAGAATCGCTTTTGCCCTGCGTAGCGTTCCGGGCAGCGGGTAGAACCAGGCAGAGAATTCCCGGCTAGCAGCTTCCCTGTGGCTGGGAAGTGCAAACGTACACGTTTTCGGCCGAAAACGCGTTTTCCGGCGAAAACGCACACCACGGCTCTTTCTGAGAAAAAGCAAGCACGGAGGACGAGAATCGCTTTTGCCCTGCGTAGCGTTCCGGGCAGCGGGTAGAACCAGGCAGAGAATTCCCGGCTAGCAGCTTCCCTGTGGCGGGGAAGTGCAAACGTACACGTTTTCGGCCGAAAACGCGTTTTCCGGCGAAAACGCACACCACGGCTCTTTCTGAGAAAAAGCAAGCACGGAGGACGAGAATCGCTTTTGCCCTGCCTAGCGTTCCGGGCAGCGGGTAGAACCAGGCAGAGAATTCCCGGCTAGCAGCTTTCCTGTGGCTGGGAAGTGCAAACGTACACGTTTTCGGCCAAAAACGCGTTTTCGGCGAAAAAGCACACAACGGCTCTTTCTGAGAAAAAGCAAGCACGGAGGACGAGAATCGCTTTTGCCCTGCGTAGCGTTCCGGGCAGCGGGTAGAACCAGGCAGATAATTCCCGGCTAGGCAGCTTCCCTGTGGCTGGGAAGTGCAAACGTACACGTTTTCTGCCAAAAACGCGTTTTCGGCGAAAACGCACACCACGGCTCTTTCTGAGAAAAAGCAAGCACGGAGGACGAGAATCGCTTTTGCCCTGCGTAGCGTTCCGGGCAGCGGGTAGAACCAGGCAGAGAATTCCCGGCTAGCAGCTTCCCTGTGGCGGGGAAGTGCAAACGTACACGTTTTCGGCCGAAAACGCGTTTTCCGGCGAAAACGCACACCACGGCTCTTTCTGAGAAAAAGCAAGCACGGAGGACGAGAATCGCTTTTGCCCTGCGTAGCGTTCCGGGCAGCGGGTAGAACCAGGCAGAGAATTCCCGGCTAGCAGCTTCCCTGTGGCGGGGAAGTGCAAACGTACACGTTTTCGGCCGAAAACGCATTTTCCGGCGAAAACGCACACCACGGCTCTTTCTGAGAAAAAGCAAGCACGGAGGACGAGAATCGCTTTTGCCCTGCGTAGCGTTCCGGGCAGCGGGTAGAACCAGGCAGAGAATTCCCGGCTAGCAGCTTTCCTGTGGCTGGGAAGTGCAAACGTACACGTTTTCGGCCGAAAAACGCGTTTTCGGCGAAAAACGCACACAACGGCTCTTTCTGAGAAAAAGCAAGCACGGAGGACGAGAATCGCTTTTGCCCTGCGTAGCGTTCCGGGCAGCGGGTAGAACCAGGCAGATAATTCCCGGCTAGCAGCTTCCCTGTGGCTGGGAAGTGCAAACGTACACGTTTTCTGCCAAAAACGCGTTTTCGGCGAAAACGCACACCACGGCTCTTTCTGAGAAAAAGCAAGCACGGAGGACGAGAATCGCTTTTGCCCTGCGTAGCGTTCCGGGCAGCGGGTAGAACCAGGCAGAGAATTCCCGGCTAGCAGCTTCCCTGTGGCGGGGAAGTGCAAACGTACACGTTTTCGGCCGAAAACGCGTTTTCCGGCGAAAACGCACACCACGGCTCTTTCTGAGAAAAAGCAAGCACGGAGGACGAGAATCGCTTTTGCCCTGCGTAGCGTTCCGGGCAGCGGGTAGAACCAGGCAGAGAATTCCCGGCTAGCAGCTTCCCTGTGGCGGGGAAGTGCAAACGTACACGTTTTCGGCCGAAAACGCATTTTCCGGCGAAAACGCACACCACGGCTCTTTCTGAGAAAAAGCAAGCACGGAGGACGAGAATCGCTTTTGCCCTGCGTAGCGTTCCGGGCAGCGGGTAGAACCAGGCAGAGAATTCCCGGCTAGCAGCTTCCCTGTGGCGGGGAAGTGCAAACGTACACGTTTTCGGCCGAAAACGCGTTTTCCGGCGAAAACGCACACCACGGCTCTTTCTGAGAAAAAGCAAGCACGGAGGACGAGAATCGCTTTTGCCCTGCGTAGCGTTCCGGGCAGCGGGTAGAACCAGGCAGAGAATTCCCGGCTAGCAGCTTCCCTGTGGCGGGGAAGTGCAAACGTACACGTTTTCTGCCAAAAACGCGTTTTCGGCGAAAACGCACACCACGGCTCTTTCTGAGAAAAAGCAAGCACGGAGGACGAGAATCGCTTTTGCCCTGCGTAGCGTTCCGGGCAGCGGGTAGAACCAGGCAGAGAATTCCCGGCTAGCAGCTTCCCTGTGGCGGGGAAGTGCAAACGTACACGTTTTCGGCCGAAAACGCGTTTTCCGGCGAAAACGCACACCACGGCTCTTTCTGAGAAAAAGCAAGCACGGAGGACGAGAATCGCTTTTGCCCTGCGTAGCGTTCCGGGCAGCGGGTAGAACCAGGCAGAGAATTCCCGGCTAGCAGCTTCCCTGTGGCGGGGAAGTGCAAACGTACACGTTTTCGGCCGAAAACGCGTTTTCCGGCGAAAACGCACACCACGGCTCTTTCTGAGAAAAAGCAAGCACGGAGGACGAGAATCGCTTTTGCCCTGCGTAGCGTTCCGGGCAGCGGGTAGAACCAGGCAGAGAATTCCCGGCTAGCAGCTTCCCTGTGGCTGGGAAGTGCAAACGTACACGTTTCTACGTTCCGCGAAAACACCACGGCTCTTTCTGAGAAAAACAGCGCTTCCCTGTGGCGGGGAAGTGCAAACGTACACGTTTTCGGCCGAAAACGCGTTTTCCGGCGAAAACGCACACCACGGCTCTTTCTGAGAAAAAGCAAGCACGGAGGACGAGAATCGCTTTTGCCCTGCGTAGCGTTCCGGGCAGCGGGTAGAACCAGGCAGAGAATTCCCGGCTAGCAGCTTCCCTGTGGCGGGGAAGTGCAAACGTACACGTTTTCGGCCGAAAACGCATTTCCGGCGGAAAACGCACACCACGGCTCTTTCTGAGAAAAGCAAGCACGGAGGACGAGAATCGCTTTTGCCCTGCGACCAGGCAGAGAATTCCCGGCTAGCAGCTTTCCTGTGGCTGGGAAGTGCAAACGTACACGTTTTCGGCCAAAACGCGTTTTCGGCGAAAAAGCACACAACGGCTCTTTCTGAGAAAACAAGCACGGAGGACGAGAATCGCTTTTGCCCTGCGTAGCGTTCC